>NC_047106.1:97172360-97441045 GCF_902500255.1 Thalassophryne amazonica
AGGCTGAGGCAGCGCTGAGTGGGTGAGCGTGTCGGCTAAGATGCCACTTACCTCCGCTTCTACTGTAACCTTCCCTGTGCTTCTCTGCCTTATTACATCACGGAGTCTTAGTGGATATGTTGTTGATAATTTGGACACTGCTCATCCACGGCTGGTAACCATAAGTCGTGCACCATCCTAACAGGGAAGTGAGTATTTTGGACAAGTACTGTATGTGAACATTTTTCATTCTGTCTTTGCTGGACGACTTTACTGCTTGCGAGTTCTAAATACCTGGGGCCTCGCATACAAA
Organism: Thalassophryne amazonica; assembly: GCF_902500255.1. Classification (NCBI taxonomy): domain Eukaryota; kingdom Metazoa; phylum Chordata; class Actinopteri; order Batrachoidiformes; family Batrachoididae; genus Thalassophryne; species Thalassophryne amazonica. The sequence goes on from NC_047106.1 coordinate 97,172,653, forward strand.
TGTGCTTAAGCACAAAAACCTGGTGAACGCCCATCTCCACGTCCACGTGCAAATGTATCAAAAGAGACGTGAGCATGGAAATGTGGGGTGTGTCACGCAAAAATCCAGGCTGGCATACACACATTCCCACACCTATTGTGCCACTGCCAACACATTGAGGTGATGGAGGGAACCGTCAAGAGTGTGAAAACATGAAGTCATCAGAGTGATGTGCATATCAGAGAATGGTCAGCGGAGGCACGTCTCACCTTTTTTTTAATATATATATATTATTTTTATTAAACATTTTTCCTTATTACAAACACACCAATGAAAACAAACAAAAAAAAGCAAAACAGAACAGCACAGTACATGTATACAAGCAACTGGCTGGTAGCCAGTAGTCTGAGGATGTTTACAGCAATTACCACAAAATAAATAAAAATAAGATTAAGTACAAATTTAGTGGCAATTTCAAATCACTAATCTTTTGATTTGCAGACAGTCCAAAGCATGCTCCCATTTTTTAAACAGGTTGGCTTTACCATTAAGACAATATCTTAAACGTTCCAAAGTCACTATCTCAGAAATTAAATTTTCCACATTTGAATGGAAGGGGCATCACCACTGACCCATTTGGACATTACGGTCTTTCTAGCCAGCATCAGAAGGAATTGTAAGATGTCTTTGTGAGCTTTAAGGCCTACAGGTATCAGTCCCAAAAGACATAGCAGAGGGCTGGGAGACAATTTCTGCCTCACTACAGTGCTGATCTGTGTGCACACAGCCTTCCAGAATGACTGTATTACACTCCCATAAACAATGAAATCTAGTTCCTATAGTCAGTTTACATTTAGGACAATTTGGGGATGTTCCAGGGGTGAACTTGCTGTCGATATAAGGAGAAATATAAACATTATGCAATATATTATATTGCATTTCCTTGTACCGGTTACATACTGATATTTTTGAAGGCAATTCTTTTTTAAATTTTGGAGCTCAGAATAAAATTTTGAGATAAAATGGCTATGTTTTTGACAGTCTAAGATAGTTTGCTCGAGCAAATGAGAGTCTGGTGCCAGCTCCAGAGACTTCCATTTTGATTTAACAAAATGTCTGCGTTGAAGATACTTATAGAAGTCTCGAGAAGGAATATTATATTTGTTTTGCAAGCCCTCAAATGATTTAAATTTTCCATTGTCCCATAGATCGTGCATCCTCCTAATGCCAGCTTCGTGCCATGCCTTGAGATTGGGACCATCACCCCCTGTCTTCAGGTCTGGGTTATCCACCAGTGTCATCAAAGTGGATAGTTTCAAATTTTTTCCATACATTTTTTTCAAAATGTTCCATGATCCGAGAGCATTGTTAATTAAATAATGATCCCTAATTATGATTGGCAATTCCTTGTCTGGTTTATCTAAAAGATATACTGGACAAGCAGGTTCACAAAGCGTTTTTTCAATCTCAAGCCATGGCATCCCTAAATCTCCACAGGTCCACATGGATATGACTTGTGCGTGTATAGAGTACATAGTTTTCAATGTTTGGTAAGCCCCAGCCCCCTTGTTCTTTTGGGAGTTGTAATACATCAATTTTAATCTTAGGTTTTCTGCCTGTCCAAATAAAATCAGATATTGCCTTATTTATATCACTAATACCTTTTGCATTTAATAAAACAAAAAGAATTGTGACAGGATACGTTATTTTTGGAAGTATTACCATCTTGACAAGGTTAACCCTACCAAGGAATGAGATAGGAAGCTTTTTCCAGGTGACTAATTTTTCTTTTATGTGAGGAATTAAAGTATTAATGTTTTCCGAGTAGATTTGGCTAGGCTTAGGTGTAATGCGAATTCCCAGGTATTTAAAACCGGTAGGGGCATATCGAAATGGTTTAATAGAGGTTAGATCAAGCCTGTTGCAAATTAAAGGAGCCCTGCATTGAAATAAATGTGGTCAGATTTCAGAAAAGAAATAGCTGATATGTATTTATAAGACCCTTGTGAATGCAGTAAAGTAAATCTGTAAGCCCAAATTTGTAATTCAGCGGAGAAATATTAGTTTAAAAATAACAAATTTGCTGCTAACATTTAGCCCTGTGAAAACAGTTTGTACATCCGGATCATTTCCATGACGTCGGTGACAAGACGACGCGTTCCCGCTTTCAGTCCGATCCCGCATTGAAATTGATTTTATCTCTTAGTAATGTTACTGTTATACACATCCTGGTTTCAACATCCAAAAGTAAGCTGCAATGAATGTGAGATACAGCTCTGCTTGCTCAGATCCGGGGATCAGATCAGCGGCAGCATCGACCGTGGGCGACATTATTCCCCGAAGCCTCGCTCTCACTGCCCCCGATACGCTTACCGAGTGCATGCGCTCGTTAAATTCCGTGGCGGCACTCACACCCCTGTGTCTGCTGTGCAGCCAGCACCACCTCTCTGTCTACTGAATGGAGTTGCAGCCAACTTGGCACAAGTCCAGAGACTACGCTCGCCATTTTAATGCAGTGCGCGCGGTGACACCTGTTGCTCGCAAGGACAGACTTCTTGCTGCAAAATCCGCAGCGCCGCACGTCTCGGTAATCGGAGCCGCAGAGCTCCGTGGCCGCTGAGAGAGGTTTATATATTTTTAATGACTTGAATTCTTTGCGTGTCTCACCTCCGTAGCCCGCGACGGTACACCGGAGGTGAAAGACAGTAGATTTTCAATGCGACGCCACTCAATCAAACGGGCGTATGAAAAAGTCCACAAAAATAATTTTCAAGCACAAATAAAAGAAATGTGTACTCACCAAACGTGCCGCGAGACAATATGAAGTTTTAAAAAAGTAGATCCTTCCGTATAAGACAAGAAAAAGGTGCAGATGAAAACTGACGTAAATCCACAAATTACAATTAGCGCAATGCATGCTGGGAGAGGGTCTTGTCCGTGACGTCTCGGCAGCGTCCATGATGAGAGGGACAATTTGCGGAGGGCTAAATGTTAGCTGTAAATTTGTCATTTTCAAATGAAGATTTCTCCGTTGAATGACAGATCTGGAATTGCAGATTTACTTTACTACATTCGGAATATCTCATGTGTAAATGTAAGTCATTTTTTGTTCAAAGAATCTGACTGCATTTTTTTCAATGCAGGTCTCCTTTAACTATAGGCATTATTTCTGATTTCTCAAAGTTAACCTTGTATCCAGAAATCTGTCCGAATTGTTTTACACAGGTAATAAGGGCTGGAAGAGATTTCTCTGGTTCTGTTAGAGTTAAAATGACATCATCCGCATATAACAAAATTTTATACTGTCTTGTACCAATAGTTGTTCCGGTTATATTTTGGTCCTGTCTGATGGCGGCTATGGCTAGTGGCTCTATAGCTAAACAAAACAAAAGAGGCGATAAAGGGCTTCCCTGCGCTGTTCCTCTTCCAAGTCTAAATGATGAAGACAGAAGACCATTTGTCAAGACAGAGGCCTTTGGTTCCTTATAAAGTAGTTTTATCCAGTTTATAAATTTTGCTTGGAATCCAAATTTTTTGAGCACTTCGAACATATACTCCAACTCAATGCAATTGAAGGCTTTTTCAGCATCCATCGAAACAATTGCACCAGGCATTTGACAATGATTAAGATAGTGAATGATATTAATTAGATGTCTTGTATTATTTGATGATAGGCGTTTTTTCATAAAGCCAGTTTCGTCCTTATTTATTCTATTTGGAACAACCTTTTCTAATCTGTCAGCCAGTATCTTTGAAAGGATCTTCATGTCCACCTCAAGCAAACTGATTGGACGGTACGAGGAGCACAGTTCCGGGTCTTTGTCTCTTTTTGGTATAACGGTTATGTTCGCATTGTACATTGTTTGTGGTAATTTATTATTTTCGAAAGATTTATTGAAGACTCTTTGCAATAGTTTAGACAATTTCCCTTTCAGAACTTTAAAGAATTTTGCAGGGTATCCATCGGCTCCAGGACTGTTGGCCGGTTTAAGTGATGCTATTGCTCTTTCAATTTCCAATAATGATATGGGATCTTCTAGTGATTTAGCTTGTTCTGTTGATAGTTTAGGTATATTCAAATTATCAAAAAATTTACTTTTGTTCAGTTGCTCCAGATCGACCTCTGACCTATATAATTTTTCATAAAATTGTTTAAAACAATCATTGATAGCCTTATTTCCCCTTTGCTTAACGACATTATCATCACGTATTGCGGTGATAAATACACTACCAGGGGAGCCTCTAGTCAGTCTAGCCAATAATTTATTTGGTTTGTTTCCAAATTCAAAGAATCTTTGTTTTGCATATAGAATGTCTTTTTCTGCCTTCTTTGTAATCATGTCACTAAGCAATGCCCTATATGTCCTAATTTCTACCAATATATCATCCAGTTTAGATACAGAATATTCTTCATCTAGTCTTTTAATTTTATTTTCAAGATCAGTCTGTTCCCTTTTTCGCTCCCTCTTTTTATTACTTGAATATGATATTATTATGCCCCGCATATAAGCTTTATAGGCATCCCAAACAATCCTAGGGTCAGCATCAGCGTTATCATTAAAACTTAAATAAGTGTCTGTTTGATCTTCCAGGTGTTTAATAAATGCATCGTCGAGAAGAAGTAAATGGTTCATTCTCCACGATATTGTACGTTTGAGGTGCCGGGGTGGTTGCATTTTTATACTGACTGGAGCATGATCAGAGAGTGAGATAATGCCTATATCTGACTCCTCAACCAGATGTGTCAGATGTTTTGATAAAAATATGTAATTTATGTGTGACTTTGAGGTAATGAGTGAAATGTAAAGCTTTTAACTGTGGGGTTAAAATGCCTCCAGATGTCAGTTAGTTCAAGTTCTTCTATAATATTCATTACTGCTCTTGCCTGTTTTGATTGGATGCTACTCGGTGGGCATCTGTCCATTTTTGGACAAATAGGGCAGTTCCAGTCTCCTGCTAGTAGCATATTTGGACAATCCATCTCTACAATCCGGTTGAGGAGTGAGGCACAAAAATCCTCATCGTGTACATTAGGACAATAGACATTACCCAATAAAATAGGCTCACCGTATAAGACACCCTTAATTAAAATGATTCTGCCCTCTGTATCTTTAAATGTGTCTGTAAGGTTAAAGGGCAGTTTCTTATGTATTAATATTATTACTCCTCTTTTATTTGTTGAAAAGGACGAAAAACAGATTTGACCTACCCACTCCCTTAAATATTTCCTGTGTTCCTCATCACTTAGGTGGGTCTCCTGCAGTAAGGCTATTTGGATTCTGTCCTTTTTTAAACTATTAAGAATTGCTTTTCTTTTAACCGCATTATTTGACCCTTTAACATTCCAAGTACGTATCCTTAATTCCATTTACACCTTGTTTTGTATATATTTGCTGCATTTACTACAAAATAAGTTTGCCTTAATAATCGTTCCTGTGCTGACAGACTAACAAAGAGATCCAAGCAAAAACAGAACACATAGCTTGGATTTAACCCACTTAGGCTCATGTACAACAGAAACACTGTTGTAGTGTGTAAATACGAAAAACAAATATAAAAATAAAAATGAAATAATCTTGTTATACCCCACTCCTAGGCCAGAGTACAACCCCTGGCAAAAAATATGGAATCACCGGCCTCGGAGGATGTTCATTCTGTTGTTTAATTTTGTAGAAAAAAAAGCAGATCACAGACATGACACAAAACTAAAGTCATTTCAAATGGCAACTTTCTGGCTTTAAGAAACACTATAAGAAATCAAGAAAAAAAGATTGTGGCAGTCAGTAACGGTTACTTTTTTAGACCAAGCAGAGGAAAAAAAATATGGACTCACTCAATTCTGAGGAATAAATTATGGAATCACCCTGTAAATTTCCATCCCCAAAACTAACCTGCATCAAATCACATCTGCTCGTTGACATTAACCCTATGTCATGAAATTGACCCTATGTGTCTTTTTGCAAGGAATGTTTTCACAGTTTCTGCTCTATGGCAAGATGCATTATCTTCTTGAAAAATGATTTCATCATCCTTAAACATCAAAAAAGTGTCCAAAATATCAACGTAAACTTGTGCATTTATTGATGATGTAATGACAGCCATCTCCCCAGTGCCTTTACATGACATGCAGCCCCATATCATCAATGACTGTGGAAATTTACATGTTGTCTTCAGGCAGTCATCTTTATAAATCAGATTGGAACGGCACCAAACAAAAGTTCCAGCATCATCACCTTGCCCAATGCAGATTCGAGATTCATCACTGAATATGACTTTCATCCAGTCATCCACAGTCCACGATTGCTTTTCTTTAGCCCATTGTAACCTTGTTTTTTTCTGTTTAGGTGTTAATGATGGCTTTCGTTTAGCTTTTCTGTATGTAAATCCCATTTCCTTTAGGTGGTTTCTTACAGTTCGGTCACAGACGTTGACTCCAGTTTCCTCCCATTCGTTCCTCATTTGTTTTGTTGTGCATTTTCGATTTTTGAGACATATTGCTTTAAGTTTTCTGTCTTGACGCTTTGATGTCTTCCTTGGTCTACCAGTATGTTTGCCTTTAACAACCTTCCCATGTTGTTTGTATTTGGTCCAGAGTTTAGACACAGCTGACTGTGAACAACCAACATCTTTTGCAACATTGCGTGATGATTTACCCTCTTTTAAGAGTTTGATAATCCTCTCCTTTGTTTCAACTGACATCTCTCGTGTTGGAGCCATGATTCATGTCAGTCCATTTGGTGCAACAGCTCTCCAAGGTGTGATCACTCCTTTTTAGATGCAGACTAACAAGCAGATGTGATTTGATGCAGGTGTTAGTTTTGGGGATGAAAATTTACAGGGTGATTCCATAATTTATTCCTCAGAATTGAGTGAGTCCATATTTTTTTCCTCTGCCTGGTCTAAAAAAGTAACCGTTACTGACTGCCACAATCTTTTTTTCTTGATTTCTTATAGTGTTTCTTAAAGCCAGAAAGTTGCCATTTGAAATGACTTTAGTTTTGTGTCATGTCTGTGATCTGCTTTTTTTCTACAAAATTAAACAACTGAATGAACATCCTCCGAGGCCGGTGATTCCATAATTTTTGCCAGGGGTTGTATAACGGAAGTAACGAAGCTATATATAAAAATAACAGAAACAAAGAAGCGTCAACTGCACTGCCCCCTGGGCAGTGATATTTAGGGCCTGCCATAAAAGTACCACAATTATTTATCCAGCAATTACGTAGAACAACTCTGTAACTGTAAATAACAAGGAGGAACCGATATTTCCCGCTTAACTAGCTATTCGTTTTTATGCTCGTAACCATATGATATCAGCCCGGTTAAGCACACAAGTCCACTTTTACAAAGTCTTGGTTACCTGTAGCGTAGTGGTTATGTGTGTATTTGGGAAGCTAAACGTTTCCCCCGGGAAGTGTCTTCATGAAGTTATTGATCTCATCCATATTGGATAAGGCTGTAGTCTTTCCATTCTGATGAAAGATCTTGATCACCGCTGGGTACAGGAATGCGTACCGGATTCCCACTTCCCGGAGCCGCTGCCGTGCGCCCGCCGACTCCTGCCTCTGTTTAACCACCTCAGCCGAGAAGTCTTAATAAAAGGAGACCTGTCGGTCCTCCACGCTCACTCTCCCCTTCTTCATGGCAGCATAGAGAATCTTGCTTTTGTCGGTATAGTTATGTAGTCTCACCAAGACTGCTCTTGGACCATCTCTGGCTCGTCCAGTCGGGGGTCCCATGCGGTGGGCTCTTTCGATTTTGATCCGCTTTTCTGGCATATCCAATATTTCAGGAATCCACTGCTCAAAAAAGTCACCGTGTCCCGTCCCTCGAGCCCCTCTCTCAGTCCCATGATTCTCACATTCTGACGGCGGCTTTGATTTTCGTAACTATCAAGGCGCTCCAGAGCTCTTTTCAGAGATTTTTCCACAACATCCAGCCTTGGTGCTATAGTCACAGATGCACCCTCCAGATCAGACACACGCTTTTCCACCTCATTCAGCCTTATAGCCACAGCATCAAACTTACAGGAGAGGTCGGTCACTGGCTTGAGTATGGAAGCGAGTTCTTTATTTAGCATTTGCTCAATGTTCTTGGTCACTCATTCCACTATCATGTCTTCTCTTTGAGGCTCATCATTTACCTCGCTATCAATGATCACCTGGTCTTGGTCAGCCTCCCTGCTATCAGCGTGGCCGCTAGTAATCTCCGTTTCGGCGCTGGTCTCCGAACCATCTTGGATAGCATAAGCTAAGGTAGCATTAGCATTAGCTTTGCGACCACTAGCCTTTCCTGCCTTTCGTTTATTTGATGCGGGATTCCCAAAAAAGTTGTCCAGAGACATGTTTAGACTTTTGTCTTCAATTGTAACAAAACACACGGCAAAGGTATAGTTTAAAATATCGTTTTACACAAGCCCAAGGAGCAGTCGAAGAAAACACGTCTACCCTACGGCGTGCATGACGTCACCCCACATCTCACCTTTTTAACGTCAGTGTGTTTGTGCGTGCAGCCTCACACACACATGCTCCGTAGCTCCCACAAACATTTTTCTAGTTTCATGATTAATCCGTTTAACAGTATACCGAATAAACTGTCCCTGCGTGTCTCCACGTAATTTCCAGTCATCTGTAGTATCACTTCCTTCCTGTCTTCATGTTGTCTGATGTGACGTCGTGGGGAATCCCTGCTCAAAGGGTCTATTTACATGAAATTGCATATTTAAATGGGGCGTGGCCAGGGAGGAGTTTGGTTCCACACTCAATTTCACGTTCGGTGGGATGTACAAATGGAACATGCGTGATTTCATGCCTACACATACTTTCATACATGTGAATATATTTGTGCTGATTCAGGGTTTTAGCGTACAACAACTTTTAGTAGAAAGTCCACGTTAGTCTTTGTACATGAGGCCCCTGCTGTTTTCCTAATATGTCTCTTCAGACTATATCCACAGGGGCCAGTGCTAAGTAGCACTCTGCTTACAGTTATGCATTAAGAACAAATTAATAATCGTTAACGGGCCATTCTAATCCAAATATATTTGTTCCACAAATGTGATTGGTTAATCGTGTGATTTTTCCAACCATAAAATATAGCGCGGCAGGATCTGCAAAAATGAGCAGGGCCTGAAGATTCATCAGGGCCAAAAGAAATAATTGGTGCAGGAGAGTGTGACACAGCGCACAGGACCCAGTCCTGGTGAGACGATGGAGGAGCCCGGCCAGGAGACACCCCACAGAGCCCAGAACCTCCAGCCCCTAGCAAAGTAGTTCAACAGCCACGCATCAAGTGGCCAGCAGCGAGTCAACACAAAGTGTGGCACCAATTCGATGTGGACACAGCCAGAATCATCGAAGCAACAGCAAAAGGGTATGCTGACAGGCGACTCCAGACCATGACAACCATCACTGTCCACCATGGAGGCAGTAGAGAGAGCCTCCAGATGGCTTTGGATCAGGAGGAGCGATCTGTGGGAAAATGCTACTTGGACACAAGCCAGGGTCTGATCAACCCTTGTTGGGTCGCCGGAAGGAGGGCATATGATGTTGAAAGACCCGAAATGTCCGATGAGCTCCAGAACATCACTAAAGATGTGTCCCAATGCATCTCAGGATGTATCTTTTAGTTAGTTTTATATACACTCAACAAAAATATAAACGCAACACTTTTGGTTTTGCTCCCATTTTGTATGAGATGAACTCAAAGATCTAAAACTTTTTCCACATACACAATATCACCATTTCCCTCAAATATTGTTCACAAACCAGTCGAAATCTGTGATAGTGAGCACTTCTCCTTTGCTGAGATAATCCATCCCACCTCACAGGTGTGCCATACCAAGATGCTGATTAGACACCATGATTAGTGCACAGGTGTGCCTTAGACTGCCCACAATAAAAGGCCACTCTGAAAGGTGCAGTTTTATCACACAGCACAATGCCACAGATGTCGCAAGATTTGAGGGAGCGTGCAATTGGCATGCTGACAGCAGGAATGTCAACCAGAGCTGTTGCTCGTGTATTGAATGTTTATTTCTCTACCATAAGCCGTCTCCAAAGGCGTTTCAGAGAATTTGGCAGTACATCCAACCAGCCTCACAACCGCAGACCACGTGTAACCACACCAGCCCAGGACCTCCACATCCAGCATGTTCACCTCCAAGATCGCCTGAGACCAGCCACTCGGACAGCTGCTGAAACAATCGGTTTGCATAACCAAAGAATTTCTGCACAAACTGTCAGAAACCGTCTCAGGGAAGCTCATCTGCATGCTCGTCGTCCTCATCGGGGTCTCGACCTGACTCCAGTTTGTCATCGTAACCGACTTGAGTGGGCAAATGCTCACATTTGCTGGCGTTTGGCATGTTGGAGAGGTGTTCTCTTCACGGATGATGCGAAGGAGATGTGTTGCACTGCATGAGGCAAATGGTGGTCACACCAGATACTGACTGGTATCCCCCCCCAATAAAACAAAACTGCACCTTTCAGAGTGGCCTTTTATTGTGGACAGTCTAAGGCACACCTGTGCACTAATCATGGTGTCTAATCAGCATCTTGGTATGGCACACCTGTGAGGTGGGATGGATTATCTCAGCAAAGGAGAAGTGCTCACTATCACAGATTTCGACTGGTTTGTGAACAATATTTGAGGGAAATGGTGATATTGTGTATGTGGAAAAAGTTTTAGATCTTTGAGTTCATCTCATACAAAATGGGAGCAAAACCAAAAGTGTTGCGTTTATATTTTTGTTGAGCACAATTTAGTGGCAAATCATTCCATGTGTAAAACAATGTTTCTAAAATAATGAGCATTTGGCCATAAATGGTGAAACACACCTGCAGCTCCTTCACCATGTGGATGAGTGGGTCATAGGTCCGCGAAACCTCAGCTCCAGCCTCATCCAGGGCCTCGAGAAAAGCTCCTCTCTTCCTGGCCAAGACCTGCTCCAGATTCCGAAAAAACTGAATGACTTGTAGGCGGCCCTCCTTCAGCCAGCCCTCACAGTGGGCTTTCTCCTGCTCCAGCTGCTCTGCCAGCTCACACACCTAGCACAGACGGCCAGGAAGAGGACCTCACTTAAATACATTTGGACACTGGACATTTGTTTAATGTTCCAGAAATATGTTAAAAATGTTTTCCACAAATAGGGCTCCGAACCTCTGCCCACCGATGCTCAGAGAGTTTTGCTAGCAGTTGAGATGGTGTCTGCTTTTCTCTGCTGAAGGCTGTCTGCGGGTCATCAACTGGGTGTCCCTGGTGCTTCCCCACAGTCAGACACAAGCCACAGATCAGCTGACAATCCTGAATGCAGTACATATTCAGAGGCTGCCTGTGGTGCTCCTCACAAGACGGAGGCCGCGGTTCACTGTCTTTCTGGTACTAAGTCAGCAGGGGAGCAAAAACATGAGACAAATAAGCAGAAGCCGAGCAGGAGAAACATGTCAGCCAATCAGAGCATTGCTGCAGAATCACAGTTTAAGTGTTGCAGTTCAACAGCGGAAAGTCTTTCCTACTTTCTCAATGATGGCCCGCAGCGTTACATTTGTGGGTAGAGCGTCAATGGATCCTTCCACCACACTGCGACACTGGGGGCATTTTAGCGGCCCCAGCTGACGCCAGGTGAGATAGTTGGTGGACACTTGAAGCAAATTTTCCAGGCACTTCTTACAGAAGGTGTGCGAACACGGCAGGACCCGTGGGTCAGAAAACAGGGAGTAGCACACCGAGCATGTCAGATCCTCCTCCAGGTTGTCCATGATGGAGACAAATGCAGGTTCAGCGTTGACAGATTAGAGAGCAAATCATCAACACGCTTCACCTGCAAAAGTCAATATCATAATAACTGTTAAGTCTTACAGTTTCAAGCTGCACTGAATATGCACACAAAAAAGAAAAGCACACAATACTGAAAACTGAAGCTCAAGTTAACCCAACTCCAAACTATTAAGCCAAACACAATGCCACCGGTCACACGCAAATACAACCCCTGGCAAAAATTATGGAATCACCGGCCTCAGAGGATGTTCATTCAGTTGTTTAATTTTGTAGAAAAAAAGCAGATCACAGACATGACACAAAACTAAAGTCATTTCAAATGGCAACTTTCTGGCTTTAAGAAACACTATACGAAATCAAGAAAAAAAAGATTGTGGCAGTCAGTAACGGTTACTTTTTTAGACCAAGCAGAGGAAAAAAATATGGAATCACTCAATTCTGAGGAAAAAATTATGGAATCACCCTGTAAATTTTCATCCCCCAAATTAATACCTGCATCAAATCAGATCTGCTCATTGACATTGACCCTATGCCATGACATTGACCCTATGTGTCTTTTTGCAAGGAATGTTTTTGCAGTTTTTGCTCTATGGCAAGATGCATTATCATCTTGAAAAATGATTTCATCATCCCCAAACATCCTTTCAATTGTCCAAAATATCAACATAAACTTGTGCATTTATTGATGATGTAATGACAGCCATCTCCCCAGTGCCTTTACCTGACATGCAGCCCCATATCATCAATGACTGTGGAAATTTACATGTTCTCTTCAGGCAGTCATCTTTATAAATCTCATTGGAAAGGCACCAAACAAAAGGTCCAGCATCATCACCTTGCCCAATGCAGATTCGAGATTCATCACTGAATATGACTTTCATCCAGTCATCCACAGTCCACAATTGCTTTTCCTTAGCCCATTGTAACCTTGTTTTTTTCTGTTTAGGTGTTAATGATGCCTATCGTTTAGCTTTTCTGTATGTAAATCCCATTTCCTTTAGGCGGTTTCTTACAGTTCGGTCACAGACGTTGACTCCAGTTTCCTCCCATTCGTTCCTCATTTGTTTTGTTGTACATTTTTCGATTTTTGAGACATATTGCTTTAAGTTTTCTGTCTTGACGCTTTGATGTCTTCCTTGGTCTACCAGTATGTTTGCCTTTAACAACCTTCCCATGTTGTTTGTATTTGGTCCAGAGTTTAGACACAGCTGACTGTGAACAACCAACATCTTTTGCAACATTGCGTGATGATTTACTCTCTTTTAAGAGTTTGATAATCCTCTCCTTTGTTTCAATTGACATCTCTCGTGTTGGAGCCATGATTCATGTCAGTCCACTTGGTGCAACAGCTCTCCAAGGTGTGTTCACTCCTTTTTAGATGCAGACTAACGAGCAGATCTGATATGATGCAGGTGTTAGTTTTGGGGATGAAAATTTACAGGGTGATTCCATAATTTTTTCCTCAGAATTGAGTGATTCCATATTTGTTTCCTCTGCTTGGTCTAAAAAAGTAACCGTTACTGACTGCCACAATCTTTTTTTCTTGATTTCTTATAGTGTTTCTTAAAGCCAGAAAGTTGCCATTTGAAATGACTTTAGTTTTGTGTCATGTCTGTGATCTGCTTTTTTTCTACAAAATTAAACAACTGAATGAACATCCTCAGAGGCCGGTGATTCCATAATTTTTGCCAGGGGTTGTATTTTAAGAGCTGCTGACTGAGAAAATCAGCCATGAGGTGGAAAGTCGGGGTAAATAGATCTTAATGAAACATTTCACACCAGCTTATTTTGAGGAAAAATGGCAAATTCTACAGTATTCCACCCAAAAAATCAGTTTGGTTGCCATGGAAACACACTATGCTGGTAAAAGGGCCAAAATCAGCTGTTGTGGCTACTGCAGTGGTCTCATTTTCAACGTTTTTAGACACAGCATACAGAGAGATTGGTTTTACATACAAATGAACATTACATATCAATAGAATGAGGAGATTCTATAGATTTCAGAAATATGTGTCATGCATTTGTACCTTTAAGATGTTAGGCATTGGTGTGTGTCTTTTACGCTGAAGTTACAGTTGTATGCAAACGTTTGGGCACCCCTGATAATTTTCATGATTTTCCTTTATAAATCATTGGTTGTCTGGATCCGAAATTTCAGTTAAATATATCATATAGCAGACAAACACACTGATATATGAGAAGTGAAATGAAGTTTCTAGTATTTACAGAAAGTGTGCAAACAAAAATATTCAAATATTGCTCTGCCTATTGTCACTATGCGGACCATGACTGGCTATTTTATCTATTTATATTTTGAAGAGGGACATCTCAGCTTGACATTTATCAAATAAAATCCAATCACATCAGATGCTGGGTGAATTTGTGAAAAGTACAAATTGTTCCCATTTTTAAACCCAGTTGTCTGTCTTCAGATTATACTGTAACAATACCCTTCTCATCAAATGAAATTTAAAAATACCCTAATGTAGACCATGGATGTGTAATTAAAAATTGTTGCCTTCTATATAAAGTGGTATCATGTTTTAGAAGATGTGACCCTTTTTTTTAAGTAACTGAGATTTGGGAGAAAATGGTAAAATTTATCGGATCCCTGAATATTTGCAGAGTATCTATAGACCATGCAAATATAATTTAAAGGTGCTGCCTTTAATATTAAGTACCTGTATGTTTCACATGAATGTGACTTTATTTTCAAGTGATGGGAAATTGCATGAAAGCATTGAAAAGCGTAAAATTGATGGGACCTTTGCATATGTGTGCATTATACATGCACCATTATTTTATCACATCGAAAAAGTGACCACTGCAGACCATTTTGATATATTCAAAAATTGTCGCATATGTTATTATGTGCCAATACGTGTCAGACAAATATACCCATGTATTCAAAAATTAATCTGACCTTTGAGAATGTGCAGATCATCCTCAGCCCCTGTCATCATACCACATTTTAACAATGACTCTTGTAGACCATGTTAATATATTCAAACGTTGTTGCAAATGTTAAGTGCCAAGTGAAATTAATCAGACCCCTGAGAATACGTGGATCATCCTCAGCCCGTCATCATACCACATTTCAAGAGTGACCTCTGTAGACCACATAGACATATTTTGAAGAAACGGAAAACTGAAAATGGTGAAACTGATTGGAACACTGAAAATAAATCAGCGGATTATGCATCAACTCTGTCATAATATCACGTCATGAGTGACCGCAACACACCATCATCATTACAATGGCACTGACGATGTGCCATTCATTCATAATTTCATTTGCTGTTGACACTGAATCACAATCACCCAATGACTGAACTCAAGTCTGTCATCAGCATGATCAGTTACTGTTTACATGACATGGCAACTTAAGACAGTGTTACAAAGCTGTCTTGTGAAGAAATTAGTTCACTTGAAATCATGAAAACAAACTTACTTCGTCAAGTTTCAATCCTCTAGCTGGTCTGGCAGGTGTGACATTTTCCGCCAGAATGACAAACATGCACCAACAAAATATTGATGAACTGTTTGCACGCAAATTCAACTACAGAGCACACTAGAAATGGCAGCAAATTCTGAATTTTGCTTGGCTTCCTGACAAGTATTCCTTGTGATATGACTGGATTTTTTTTTTTTTTTTTACATATATGGTAAGATTAAATGCTTGTGTTTGTATTTGTTGAACGATATCCTGGTATCCCCCCCCCCCCCCCCCAATAAAACAAAACTGCACCTTTCAGAGTGGCCTTTTATTGTGGGCAGTCTAAGGCACACCTGTGCACTAATCATGGTGTCTAATCAGCATCTTGGTATGGCACACCTGTGAGGTGGGATGGATTATCTCAGCAAAGGAGAAGTGCTCACTATCACAGATTTAGACTGGTTTGTGAACAATATTTGAGGGAAATGGTGATATTGTGTATGTGGAAAAAGTTTTAGATCTTTGAGTTCATCTCATACAAAATGGGAGCAAAACCAAAAGTGTTGTGTTTATATTTTTGTTGAGTATAAAATCCAGGCGGCTTTTGATGGCTTTCAGTGGAGTGAGTATATGAGAAATTGTTTAACAGCTGGACATGTTCCAACTTGTCCTTAAGGCTTCCAACAGAGGTGTTTTTCCTGTGGCGGAGCGTCGCAGCCGCTGCGAGCCGACGCTGCAATCCGTCCGCACGTCTTTCATTAAAAAAATCTCCTTTAACAGTGGAATATCCGGATAAAATGCTGAAACCGACTTCTTCTGAAACTTTTCTGTTCTCTCACGACGTCCTGGATCAATAGAGCCTGAAATGTGGAGGTTTTCAGCTTGAAACAGGCTGACGACGGCGCCTGAGAGCGCTGCGCAAAGTCTCGCACCGTCCTTAAAGTCCTTAAAGCGACAGTATCACCTCAAAATCTCTCATCAGCCGTTAAAATTTTCACCAAAAACCAGCTTAATTTTTTGAACTGTGTCCACTTCGATGTGTCTCACAGGTTTAGAAAAAATTTTGATCAAACAAAGCGCCAGTCTCTCAGCAACTTCTCAGACAAAGGAATTCCAACGAGGGGCTGGACGACTCCTCCCACAAGGAGTGCTCACAGGCGAATGACGTCACCGACAGGCGTGGAAAAACTCACGCATGCGCATGAGGGTTCAAGCATGTCTGACGTAAAAACATATGAATGAAATCCATATAGTTTTTGAAAAAAATAAAAAGGACCTATACTTTATTGACAGCCCTCGTAAGTCATAACAAATAATGGCAAGTCAGAACTCTCTTCACAGACATTCCAAAGTCATGGTTATTATCTAGTTTTCAGGGTTATAGTTCAAGTGATAGCATTAAAGTGTTTTTCATTTTCACAAAGTGGTCAATCACCTGACTCTGACTCAGCTTTGAAAGTTCTTCCTTCTCAACTGTAGACAGCAAGATGGTGAAGCCTGTCTTGTCCCATTCTGCACCTCAGCCAAGTGTGGAGCCGTCTCAACACACTGAATGACCTTTCACAACTACAGCTATTGACTGGGATTGTTAAGGTGATCTGAATGACCTGTGTTAGTGTTGGGAACATGATGTTATCCAGCAAGTTGAAAACACACTGCATATCCTTGATTGCAAGGCTTTCTTTTTTTGAGGCAAGATAGTTTTTGGCCACTAAACCTCCTCTGATTTCAGACCAACATTGTAATGATCTGCCAGACCACTAAGGTGCTCCTCACAGAGAAAGCTGTCTGATTCAGGGTTACAGTTACAGGCCTGAATACCTCTGAGAATTTGGCCACTAAGAGATGAAAAACACTCATCCATCTCAGCAACCATCCTGTCGAGACAAGGTAGAAACAGGTTTCTTTTCACCTTCTCTGAATCACTGAGGTCACTCCACAACTGGACTCCACCACATGAACTTCAGTGCGTTTCTGCTTCTCCCTTTGTCTGTGTGTAGCACACAGACAAGGGGATTTGATTTGCTGCACAGAATACAGCTCAGCACTGCACAAATTTATATTTATATAGGCATTTAAGTATGGACTTGCTAATAGCGTCGCTAAATTAGCTGGCTACCTTAACCAGCTAATTTATCACCAGACCGTACCTCCCTCTTTCTCACCTCCCCTTACTGCTTCCCTGTCCCTGCTTCGGCTGAAGAATTTCTTGATATCCATCTACAGAAGTCATGCAATAATGTTTTCAGTTAGTATAACGTAATTTGGTTTCATTAAAAAATACATATATATAAAATTAACTTTTGTTGTGTCACATTACCTCAAACTGCGCTGTGTGCTCAGTGTCCTGCTGCTCCGCATTCGACATTAGAGTCCCTTGATTGAGAGAGTTACGACAAGTTTTAACTCTCTCCATCAAGGGACTCTAAGGGAAAGCTGCATGCTGCGTGTGTGGAGTTCACCTGCAGCTCATGCACCGTGATATGCACTGACATATACAGAATGTGCGCATGAGCTATAACCTCTGTTTGGAGTTAATACTCTTGCAATGCATTTGAGCAAGAATATACATCTTTCCCTGTCTGAAGTATCTGAATTAATGTATGATAAATATTTATTATTGAAAATTAATCGTGCATTTATACTGGGGCATGTGCCCCAGTAAAGGGGGTCTGGTGACGCCCCAGTGTCCTGCTGATCAACAGCATTTTATTAGTGACACATGTTGCAAATTCTGCAACTGCATAAACTGGAGTATAACACACACACACACACACACACACACACACATATTTTATATATATATATATATATATATATATATATATATATATATATATATATATATATATATATATATATATATATAGTGCAACTGGAAAGTATCCACAGCACTTCACTTTTTTCACATTTTATGTTGCAGCCTTATTCCAAAATGGAGTAAATTCATTTTCCCCTTCAAACTTCCACTCACACCAGTCCATAACGACAACATGAAAAACTTTTTTTTTTTTCAAACTTATTGAAAATAAAAAAACCTAAGAAGTCACATGTAGGCTGCATAAGTATTCACACCCTTTGCTCAATATTTTGTTGATGCACCTTTGGCAGCAATTACAGCCTCAAGTCTCCTCGAATATGATGCCACAAGCTTGGAGCACCTATCTTTGGGCAGTTTTGTCCATTCCTCTTTGCAGCACCTCTCAAGCTCTCAAGCGTTGGTGCACAGCCATTTTCAGATCTCTCCAGAAACCTTCAATCGGATTCAGGTCTGGGCTCTGGCTGGGCCACTCAAGAACATTCACAGAGTTGTCCTGAAACCACTCCTTTGATACCTTGGTTGTGTGCTTAGAGTCATTGTCCTGCTGAAAGATGAACCGTTGCCCCAGTCTGAGGTCAAGAGCACTCTGGAGCATGTTTTCATCCAGGATGTCTCTGTTCATTACTGCATTATTTTTCCATCAAACCGGACTAGTAGTCTCCCAGTTCCTGCCGCTGAAAAACATCCCCACAGCATGATGCTCTCACCACCATGCTTCACTGTAGGGATGGTGCCTGGTTTCCTCCAAACATGATACCTGACATTCACACCAGAGAGTTCAATCTTTGTCTCATCAGACCAGAGAATTTTGTTTCTAATGGTCTGAGAGTGGGCAGCACGGTGGCTTAGTAGTTAGCACTGTTGCCTCACAGCGAGAAGGTCGTGGGTTCAATTCCCGTGGCCTTTCTGTGTGGAGTTTGCACGTTCTCCCCGTGTGTGCGTGGGTTTCCTCCGGGTGCTCCGGTTTCTTCCCACATCCAAAGACATGCAGGTTAGGTGGATTGGAGTCTTTAGATTGTCCGTAGGTGTGTGTGTGGGGGTGTGTCTGTGTTTGCTTGTCTGTTTCTGGCTCTGCGACAGACTAGCGTCCTGTCCTGGGTGTACCTGGGTGTCACGCTCTATGACTGCTGGGATAGGCTCCAGCCCCCCGCGACCCTTAATTGGACTAAGCGGTAGAAAATGGATGGATGGATAGATGGGCTGAGAGTGCTTCAGGTGCCTTTTGGCAAACTGCAGGTGGTCTGCCGTGTGCCTTTTACAAAGGAGTGGCTTCTGTCTGGTCACTCTACCATACAGGCCTGATTGGTGGATTGCTGCAGAGATGGTTGTCCTTCTGGAAGGTTCTCCTCTCTCCACAACGGAATGCTGGAGCTCTGACAGAGTGACCATCAGGTTCTTGATCATCTCCCTAACTAAGGCCCTTCTCCCCCGATTGCTCAGTTTAGACAAACAGCCAGCTCGGGGAAGAGTCCTGGTGGATGTGAACTTCTTCCATTTATGGATGCTGGAAGCCACTGGCTACATTTACATGCCATTAATATTCGGGATAAGGTCAATATTCTGGTTTCTGAATCATTAGGAATAACCCGTTTACATGCTTAAGCAGACAGAGTTACTCCTGTATACGTGGTCATTGGTATCATTTGGAATATCCCCATCTAAACAGCGACGCACGTCTTCCACCAGTGCTTCATTTGGTCTGGCGTTCATGCAAATACTGCTTCACAGAACTTTTCGGAAACCTTCTTGTAAATGTCGCTATCTCGGTACTTTCTACCGTCAATAAAAGACATTATATTCATGTCTTTCACAATACTAATAAAGTACTTGGTTTTCTCCTCGCTCCAAAAGTGTGATGCTGTGCTGCCGCGTCTGGATTTCCCCATGCTTGTTTACATCTGCTTCTGCGGTGTCTGGTGGGTTGCGTGCGCTGCATACAAGTCGTTACCGTACTCAAAAGACCAAGATTCCTTGCGGATAGGACATGCGCAGAACACAAAATAATGTTCCTTTCTATGGAGATATTCCGATGCATGTTTATATGACCTGATATTCGGGTTAGAAAAGGAATAACCCAGGGGTCATATTCCGGTTTTTAAAAACCGGAATATGAGCATATTCAGGTTTTTGCAAGTGTTTACATGGCCGTGCGCAACCGGGTTATTGCTAATATTCCGGTAATGAAAGGGTTATGAAAGGGTTATTGGCTGCATGTAAACGTAGTCACTGTGCTCATTGGGACCTTCAAAGCAGCAGAAATTCAGACAATCCTGTCTCTGAGGTCTACAGACAATTCATTTGACTTCATGCTTGGTTTGTGCTCTGACATGCACCGTCAACTATGTAGACAGGTGTGTGCCTTTCAAAATCATGTACAATCAACTGAATTTTCCCCCAGTTGGACTTAATTTAGCTGTAGAAACATCTAAAGGATGTACCTGAGCACAAGTCTGAGCTGGGATTTGAGCCACTGGGAGGAGGTGACCTCAGATGGTTGTCTGTTAAAACTGAATTCCTCCTTGCAATTTCATCCACTAAGTGTGTTGGCTAATTACATGCCTTGTCAATCACTGAGAACTGTGTGTTAGAATTGTAATGGATCAGGGGTTACTCTATGGCCTAACCCTTCTTTTCCACCAAAGCAAGGTTTGGCTTTTCATGTTAACCAGCCTGTTGGCATGGCTGTCTTTGCCCCACAATCTAGTGGAGAGACTAATTCTAGTCTTTTCTGCCCTGTTTATGCACATACAGTAGTGTTCAGAATAATAGTAGTGCTATGTGCCTAGAAAGTTTAATCCAGGTTTTGAGTATATTTCTTATTGTTACATCGGAAACAAGGTACCAGTAGATTCAGTAGATTCTCACAAATCCAACAAGACCAAGCATTCATGATATGCACACTCTTAAGGCTACAAAATTGGTCTATTAGTAAAAAATAAAGTAGAAAAGGGGGTGTTCACAATAATAGTACTGTGGCATTCAGTCAGTGAGTTTGTCAGTTTTGTGGAACAAACAGGTGTGAATCAGGTGTCCCCTATTTAAGGATGAAGCCAGCACCTGTTGAACATGCTTTTCTCTTTGAACCCTGAGGAAAATGGGATGTTCAAGACACTGTTCAGTAGAACAGCGTAGTTTGATTAAAAAGTTGACTGGAGAGGGGAAAACTTATACGCAGGTGCAAAACATTATAGGCTATTCATCTACAATGATCTCCAATGCTTTAAAATGGACAAAAAAACAGAGACGAGTGGAAGAAAACAACCATCAAAATGGACAGAAGAATAACCAGAATGGCAAAGGCTCACCCATTGATCAGCTCCAGGATGATCAAAGACAGTCTGGAGTTACCGTTAAGTGCTGTGACAGTTAGAAGACGCCTGTGTGAAGCTAATTTATTTGCAAGAATCCCCTGCAAAGTCCCTCTGTTAATCAATCAAATCAATCAATTTTATTTATATAGCGCCAAATCACAACAAACAGTTGCCCCAAGGCGCTTTATATTGTAAGGCAAGGCCATACAATAATTACGTAAAAACCCCAACGGTCAAAACGACCCCCTGTGAGCAAGCACTTGGCGACAGTGGGAAGGAAAAACTCCCTTTTAACAGGAAGAAACCTCCAGCAGAACCAAGCTCAGGGAGGGGCAGTCTTCTGCTGGGACTGGTTGGGGCTGAGGGAGAGAACCAGGAAAAAGACATGCTGTGGAGGGGAGCAGAGATCAATCACTAATGACTAAATGCAGAGTGGTGCATACAGAGCAAAAAGAGAAAGAAACACTCAGTGCATCATGGGAACCCCCCAGCAGTCTAAGTCTATAGCAGCATAACTAAGGGATGGTTCAGGGTCACCTGATCCAGCCCTAACTATAAGCTTTAGCAAAAAGGAAAGTTTTAAGCCTAATCTTAAAAGTAGAGAGGGTGTCTGTCTCCCTGATCTGAATTGGGAGCTGATTCCACAGGAGAGGAGCCTGAAAGCTGAAGGTTCTGCCTCCCATTCTACTCTTACAAACCCTAGGAACTACAAGTAAGCCTGCAGGCTGAGAGTGAAGTGCTCTATTGGGGTGATATGGTACTATGAGGTCCCTAAGATAAGATGGGACCTGATTATTCAAAACCTTATAAGTAAGAAGAAGAATTTTAAATTCTATTCTAGAATTAACAGGAAGCCAATGAAGAGAGGCCAATATGGGTGAGATATGCTCTCTCCGTTAGTACTCTAGCTGCAGCATTTTGAATTAACTGAAGGCTTTTCAGGGAAGTTTTAGGACAACCTGATAATAATGAATTACAGTAGTCCAGCCTAGAGGAAATAAATGCATGAATTAGTTTTTCAGCATGACTCTGAGACAAGACCTTTCTAATTTTAGAGATATTGCGTAAATGCAAAAAAGCAGTCCTACATATTTGTTTAATATGCGCATTGAATGACATATCCTGATCAAAAATGACTCCAAGATTTCTCACAGTATTACTAGAGGTCAGGGTAATGCCATCCAGAGTAAGGATCTGGTTAGACACCATGTTTCGAAGATTTGTGGGGCCAAGTACAATAACTTCAGTTTTATCTGAGTTTAAAAGCAGAAAATTAGAGGTCATCCATGTCTTTATGTCTGTAAGACAATCCTGCAGTTTAGCTAATTGGTGTGTGTCCTCTGGCTTCATGGATAGATAAAGCTGGGTATCATCTGCGTAACAATGAAAATTTAAGCAACGCTGTCTAATAATACTGCCTAAGGGAAGCATGTATAAAGTGAATAAAATTGGTCCTAGCACAGAACCTTGTGGAACTCCATAATTAACCTTAGCCTGTGAAGAAGATTCCCCATTTACATGAACAAATTGTAATCTATTAGATAAATATGATTCAAACCACCGCAGCGCAGTGCCTTTAATACCTATGGCATGCTCTAATCTCTGTAATAAAATTTTATGGTCAACAGTATCAAAAGCAGCACTGAGGTCTAACAGAACTGTCTGAGGCCATAAGAAGATCATTTGTAACCTTCACTAATGCTGTTTCTGTACTATGATGAATTCTAAAACCTGACTGAAACTCTTCAAATAGACCATTCCTCTGCAGATGATCAGTTAGCTGTTTTACAACTACCCTTTCAAGAATTTTTGAGAGAAAAGGAAGGTTGGAGATTGGCCTATAATTAGCTAAGATAGCTGGGTCAAGTGATGGCTTTTTAAGTAATGGTTTAATTACTGCCACCTTAAAAGCCTGTGGTACATAGCCAACTAATAAAGATAGATTGATCATATTTAAGATCAAAGCATTAAATAACGGTAGGGCTTCCTTGAGCAGCCTGGTAGGAATGGGGTCTAATAGACATGTTGATGGTTTGGATGAAGTAACTAATGAAAATAACTCAGACAGAACAATCGGAGAGAAAGAGTCTAACCAAATACCAGCATCACTGAAAGCAGCCAAAGATAACGATATGTCTTTGGGATGGTTATGAGTAATTTTTTCTCTAATAGTTAAAATTTTATTAGCAAAGAAAGTCATGAAGTCATTACTAGTTAAAGTTAAAGGAATACTCGGCTCAATCGAGCTCTGACTCTTTGTCAGCCTGGCTACAGTGCTGAAAAGAAACCTGGGGTTGTTCTTATTTTCTTCAATTAGTGATGAGTATTAAGATGTCCTAGCTTTACGGAGGGCTTTTTTATAGAGCAACAGACTCTTTTTCCAGGCTAAGTGAAGATCTTCTAAATTAGTGAGACGCCATTTCCTCTCCAACTTACGGGTTATCTGCTTTAAGCTGCGACTTTGTGAGTTATACCACGGAGTCAGGCACTTCTGATTTAAAGCTCTCTTTTTCAGAGGAGCTACAGCATCCAAAGTTGTCTTCAATGAGGATGTAAAACTATTGACGAGATACTCTATCTCACATACAGAGTTTAGGTAGCTACTCTGCACTGTGTTGGTATATGGCATTAGAGAACATAAAGAAGGAATCATATCCTTAATCCTAGTTACAGTGCTTTCTGAAAGACTTCTAGTGTAATGAAACTTATTCCCCACTGCTGGGTAGTCCATCAGAGTAAATGTAAATGTTATTAAGAAATGATCAGACAGAAGGGAGTTTTCAGGGAATACTGTTAAGTCTTCAATTTCCATACCATAAGTCAGAACAAGATCTAAGATATGATTAAAGTGGTGGGTGGACTCATTTACATTTTGAGCAAAGCCAATTGAGTTTAATAATAGATTAAATGCAGTGTTGAGGCTGTCATTCTCAGCATCTGTGTGGATGTTAAAATCGCCCACTATAATTATCTTATCTGAGCTAAGCACTAAGTCAGACAAAAGGTCTGAAAATTCACAGAGAAACTCACAGTAACGACCAGGTGGACGATAGATAATAACAAATAAAACTGGTTTTTGGGACTTCCAATTTGGATGGACAAGACTAAGAGTCAAGCTTTCAAATGAATTAAAGCTCTGTCTGGGTTTTGATTAATTAATAAGCTGGAATGGAAGATTGCTGCTAATCCTCCGCCTCGGCCCGTGCTACGAGCATTCTGGCAGTTAGTGTGACTCGGGGGTGTTGACTCATTTAAACTAACATATTCATCCTGCTGTAACCAGGTTTCTGTAAGGCAGAATAAATCAATATGTTGATCAATTATTATATAATTTACTAACAGGGACTTAGAAGAGAGAGACCTAATGTTTAATAGACCACATTTAACTATTTTAGTCTGAGGTGCAGTTGAAGGTGCTATATTATTTTTTCTTTTTGAATTTTTATGCTTAAATAGATTTTTGCTGGTTATTGGTGGTCTGGGAGCAGGCACCGTCTCTACGGGGATGGGGTAATGAGGGGATGGCAGGGGACATCAACTGGCCTAAAGAGAAATGGAGGAATATTTTGTGGACTGATGAGAGTAAAATTGTTCTTTTTTTGGTCCAAGGGCCGCAGTTTGTGAGACGACCCCCAAACTCTGAATTCAAGCCACAGTTCACAGTGAAGACAGTGAAGCATGGTGGTGCAAGCATCATGATATGGGCATGTTTCTCCTACTATGATGTTGGGCCTATATATCGCATACCAGGTGTCATGGATAGGGATGGGTATCGAGAACCGGTTCCTTTCGGGTATCGTTAAGAAATGATTCGATCCACCGACATCAATAACCTTTTTGCTTAACGATTCTGTTATCGGTCTTTCAGAGTGGCCATTATTTTGGGGGGTGTTTGTCAGGAAAATGATCATTTCTCTACATTGATTACAGACCCTGCAGTGGGTTCGTAATCAACTTTTCTGCAGCGCGGCTTTGCTTTGAACCTTGAACCAATTGAAGCAGTGGTTCGCAGATTGAAGCAGTGCTTCAAGCTATTGCTTCATTTATTCTTTCTTTCGCTTAATTTTCCCCCGCTAAAACCCTAAAGAGCATACGTCTGAGAGTATTATTTACCTTTTTTATGTTAAACCGACCTGTTATGGTCTTCTGAAACAGTTGATAGATGTATTTTATAACTTAAAAATGGGAGCGATGCTAACGCGCTAGCATGTCTATGGCATTTTCATGTTAAAAGTTAGCATTAAGCAGTTGCAGCTGTCATCACGTTCGGGTGCATTTGTTTTCAAATTGTAATATTTTTTAAATTTATTTTTGTTTATATATTAATAATCTAATGATTATTATATACAATATATACTTATTATTACAATTTTAGAGAAAGAGACAAAAAGAACCTGAATAGAAACACAACAGAAAATATAAAACCAACTAACAATGAACATAAATAAATACATACATACATACATACAGAAATAAATAAGTGTTTCCTGTGAACACCTAGTGACTCTTACATAGGGATGGGTATTGATAAGATTTTAGCGATATTGATGCCATTATCGATTCTGCTTATCGATCCGATTCCTTATCGATTCAATATCGATAAGGGTCGATATCGATCGACCCTTATCGATACCTCGTGAATTTTGTACTAAAAGTAGGCTTTACAGGTTTTCTATGTATTTCATTGAGTCTTAAAGTAAATAAATATGAAATTGGTCACTGTATCCTTGATCTCTGGACATAAATAAAAATAAACAAAACGGTGTTTCGCTTTGAAGTTATTAATTCTGACTGGATTCTATCGTTCTAATTTGACTCGTCAGAGAGCCGCGCAACGTTTGGAGCTGTGTGAACAGAACAGAGGACAATTCTCGTTTCTTTCTCGCAACAAGACAGGAGTCCCAGTTAGTAACTTTAATCCGCACAAAAGTGACTCACATATTTCACACATATTCAGGGATGAAAGTGGTGAAAAACAAAAAAAGCTGAAACCCAAAATTACCCCCCAACACCACATGCATGAAAATGTTTGAATTCTAGAAGCTCTGAAATGCAATCTGGGACTATTCCAGACAATAAACTGCAGTGAGTGCAGCATCCATTTAGTGAGAAAAAAAAAAACTTTCCTTATTCAAATTCATTCCAGTAGTATTCTGATCTTAATTATGGAATCACCGGCCTCGGAGGATGTTCATTCAGTTGTTTAATTTTGTAGAAAAAAAGCAGATCATAGTCATGACACAAAACTAAAGTCATTT
Source organism: Thalassophryne amazonica (assembly GCF_902500255.1). Classification (NCBI taxonomy): domain Eukaryota; kingdom Metazoa; phylum Chordata; class Actinopteri; order Batrachoidiformes; family Batrachoididae; genus Thalassophryne; species Thalassophryne amazonica. Next base: position 97,199,236 of record NC_047106.1, read on the forward strand.
CAAATGGCAACTTTCTGGCTTTAAGAAACACTCAAAGAAATCAGGAAAAAAAATTGTGGCAGTCAGTAACGGTTACTTTTTTAGACCAAGCAGAGGGAAAAAAATATGGAATCACTCAATTCTGAGGAAAAAATTATGGAATAATGAAAAACAAAAGAACGCTCCAACACATCACTAGTATTTTGTTGCACCACCTCTGGCTTTTATAACAGCTTACAGTCTCTGAGGCATGGACTTAATGAGTGACAAACAGTACTCTTCATCAATCTGGCTCCAACTTTCTCTGATTGCTGTTGCCAGATCAGCTTTGCAGGTTGGAGCCTTGTCATGGACCATTTTCTTCAACTTCCAAAGATTTTCAATTGGATTAAGATCCGGACAATTTGCAGGCCATGACATTGACCCTATGTGTCTTTTTGCAAGGAATGTTTTCACAGTTTTTGCTCTATGGCAAGATGCATTATCATCTTGAAAAATGATTTCATCATCCCCAAACATCCTTTCAGTTGATGGGATAAGAAAAGTGTCCAAAATATCAACGTAAACTTGTGCATTTATTGATGATGTAATGACAGCCATCTCCCCAGTGCCTTTACCTGACATGCAGCCCCATATCATCAATGACTGTGGAAATTTACATGTTCTCTTCATGCAGTCATCTTTATAAATCTCATTGGAATGGCACCAAACAAAAGTTCCGGCATCATCACCTTGCCCAATGCAGATTTGAGATTCATCACTGAATATGACTTTCATCCAGTCATCCACAGTCCACGACTGCTTTTCCTTAGCCCATTGTAACCTTGTTTTTTTTTTTTTTCTATTTAGGTGTTAATGATGGCTTTCCTTTAGCTTTTGTGTATGTAAATCCCATTTCCTTTAGGCAGTTTCTTACAGTTCGGTCACACACATTGACTCCAGTTGCCTCCCATTCGTTCCTCATTTGTTTTGTTGTGCATTTTCGATTTTTGAGACATATTGCTTTAAGTTTTCTGTCTTGATGCTTTGATGTCTTCCTTGGTCTACCAGTATGTTTACCTTTAACAACCTTCCCATGTTTTTCGTATTTGGTCCAGAGTTTAGACACAGCTGACTGTGAACAACCAACATCTTTTGCAACATTGCGTGATGATTTACTCTCTTTTAAGAGTTTGATAATCCTCTCCTTTGTTTCAATTGACATCTCTTGTGTTGGAGCCATGATTCATGTCAGTCCACTTGGTGCAACAGCTCTCCAAGGTGTGATCACTCCTTTTTAGATGCAGACTAACGAGCAGATCTGATTTGATGCAGGTGTTAGTTTTGGGGATGAAAATATACAGGGTGATTCCATAATTTATTCCTCAGAATTGAGTCCATATTTTTTTTTCCCTCTGCTTGGTCTAAAAAAGTAACCGTTACTGACTGCCACAATTATTTTTCTTGATTTCTTATAGTGTTTCTTAAAGCCAGAAGGTTGCCATTTGAAATGACTTTAGTTTTGTGTCATGTCTGTGATCTGCTTTTTTTCTACAAAATTAAACAACTGAATGAACATCCTCCGAGGCCGGTGATTCCATAATTATTGCCAGGGGTTGTAGGATGCAGCAGTTTTCTAGTTTGGCAGATAGTTCTGGATGAAATCACTGAAGAAATTAACAAATTGAAAATATGGTTTGACCGAAACAAACTGTCATTAAACTTAAGACAGGGATGAAATGGAGGTGTAAGAGTCACTAGGTGTTCACAGGAAACATTTATTTATGTATGTATTTATTTATTTATGTATGTTCATTGTTAGTTGCTTTTATATTTTCTGTTGTGTTTCTATTCAGGTTCTTTTTGTCTCTTTCTCTAAATTTGTATATAATAATCATTAGATTATTAATATATAAACAAACAAAAAAAATATTAAGAAATATTACATTTTGAAAACAAATGCACCCGAACGTGATGACAGCTGCAATTGCTTAATGCTAACTTTTAACATTGAAAATGCCATAGACATGCTAACGCGTTAGCATCGCTCCCGTTTTTAAGTTCTAAAATACATCAACTGTTTCAGAAGACCATAACAGGTCAGTTTAACATAGAAAAGGTAAATAATACTCACAGACGTATGCTCTTTAAGGTTTTAGCGGGAGAAAATTAAGCGAAAGAAAGAATAAACAAAGCAATAGATCGAAGCATTGCTTCAATCTGCGAACTACTGCTTCGATTGGTTCAAGGTTCAAAGCAAAGCCGCGCTGCAGAAAAGCAGGGTCCGTAATCAATGTAGAGAAATTATAATTTTCCTGACAAACACCCCCCAAAACAACGGCCACTCTGAAGGACCGATAACAGAATCATTATGCACAAAGCTTATTGATGTCAGTGGATCGACTCATTTCTTAACGATACCCCAAAGGAACCGGTTATCGATACCCATCCCTACTCTTACACCTCCATTACATCCCTGTCTTATTTAAGTTTAATGACAGTTTGTTTCAGTCAAACCATATTTTCACTTTGCTAATTTCTTCAGTGATTTCCTCCAGAACTATCTGCCAAACTAGAAAACTGCTACATCCTTGTAAGAGCAGAATACTACTGGAATGAATTTGAATAACGAAAGTTGGGTTTTTTTTCTCACTAAATGGATGTTGCACTCACTCCAGTTTATTGTCTGGAATAGTCCCAGATTGCATTTCAGAGATTCTAGAATTCAAACATTTTCGTGCAGGTGGTGTTGGGGGGTAATTTTGGGTTTCAGCTTTTTTTGTTTTTCACCACTTTCATCCCTGAATATGTCAATCGTGAGTCACTTTTGTGTGGATTAAAGTTACTAACTGGGCCTCCTGTCTTGTTGCGAGAAAGAAACAAGAATCGTCCTCCGTTCTGTTCACACAGCTCCAAACGCTGCGCGGCTCTCTGCTGAGTCAAGTTAGATAGATGGAGTCCAGTCGGAATTAATAACTTAAAAGCAAAACACCGTTTTGTTTATTTTCATTTATGTCCAGAGATCAAGGATACAGTGACCAATTTCATATTTATTTACTTTAAGACTCAATGAAATACATAGAAAACCTGTAAAGCCTACTTTTAGTACAAAATTCACGAGCTATCGATAAGGGAATCGATAAGGAATCAGATCAATAAGCAGAATCGATAATGGCATCGATATCGATAAAATCTTATCAATACCCATCCCTAATCATGGATCGTTTGGATATTTCAAAATACTTGAAGAGGTCATGTTGCCTTATGCTGAAGAGGACATGCCCTTGAAATGGGTGTTTCAACAAGACAATGACCCCAAGCACACTAGTAAATAAGCAAAATCTTGGTTCCAAACCAACAAAATTAATGCTTCGCAGATGTGAAGAAATCATGAAAAACTGTGGTTATACAACTAAATACTAGTTTTGTGATTCACAGGATTGCTAAAAAAGCAGTTTGAACATAATAGTTTTGAGTTTGATGCGTCAACAACAGATGCTACTATTGTTGAGAACATCCCCTTTTCTACTTATAGCCCAATTTCATAGCCTTAGGAGTGTGCATATCATGAATGCTTGGTCTTGTTGGATTTGTGAGAATCTATTGAATCTAATGGTACCTTGTTTCCCATGTAACAATAAGAAATATACTCAAAACCTGGATTAAACTTTCTAGGCACATAGCACTACTATTATTCTGAACACTACTGTACATAGTGCTTTTCCATCTGCATCAGATACTCAAACACACATCAATGCCTCACAATGCAAGGCGCTCACTACACACCAGGAGCAACTAGGGGATTAAGAACCTTGCCCAAGGGCCCTTAGTGATTTTCCGGTCAGACTGGGATTTGAACTGAGGATCCTCTGGTCTCAAGCCCAATACTTTAACCACTACACCATCACCTCCCACACCTTCGGAAAGACTGTCACATTGGATTGTTGATGCTATATTATGGGCTTATAGTACCGGCGACAGTCAACCCCCTCCACCAAGATGTCATTCAGCCTGGGGCATCTCCACTTCCTGGGCTGCCCTGAGAGGTGTTCCATGGAGTGACATCTGTGTTGTGGCAACGTGGGCTTTCTCCTGTACTTTTGCCCACTCCTACAACGTTTAATGTGGTTGCTGGTCACTCTGTGATGACGGCTGTATTATTAGCCTTTTCAAACTTCACCTGAGGTTCTCTAAGTGCAGATTCCTCGTGACATTTTTGGTATGAGGTCATCCAGGTGTTAAGCACCGCCATCTGGCGGCCAGAAGGAAGAAAACAGAATGAGAGTTACATATGTAACTACTGTTCTATAAATTCCAGATGAGAGTTGGTTGTCATTTGGAGACTAGTCCATAGATTCCGAAAGAAGAGAATGCTGGGTGACACAGTCTACTGTTACTGACGTCATCCAGGTCACGTTCACAACCGTGATTTTGTTGGTATTTAATCTTGACCTCTGCACGTCTTTACACCAGCCTCTGGCAATCATCCGGTGTCCCCCCCAAAAATCGGTGCACCCTGCCTTCACTGCGCAGAAGTCATTTGGGACCACAGCAGCTCGTCTGAGATGGAGTCTGTTCACCCAAAGCCATCAAAGAGAATAATGGGATTAATAACCATCAGATGACAAGGTAAAACCTCTTAAATCATTCTAAAGTCAGTTTTAAGCAGAAACGAGGCTATAATCGGTGAGTCGTGAAGTGAACGCATCAGCTTGCAGCTGGTTTAGCCACTGCACTCTGATCTCATTGCCTTTTATGATGAAATCATGCTGAATTTATGTGGAAATGATTGTTGTACTGAAGGTTCAAGATATCTGTCGCTGAGATCGATGACTGGAGCGCAGCTTGAAGCACAAACGAGGTGTTAATCCGTGAACCGCGTTATCAGGGTGGACCGATTTTGTTCGGTCTCCCGACACCGGAATTCATAGAACCGTAGTTACATAACTCTCGTTTCAATGGTAACCAATACAAGCCACTTTACAAAATACGTTATCGAGCATTTTATGTTTTGGATTCTGTCAAAGATTATATTTGTATTATTACTGCTCATTTTTGTATACACGTTTGACAATATTTTCATTGTTCGTCATTATACTTTTTTCCCTCCCTCCTGAGGACCACAAATGTGTTTTATGCTTTATTATGCTATCAGCAATTTTATATACTTTATTTACAGTATTTTATTGTCAAACAAATCAAAATAATCTGGGTAACAATTTAGCTAGCGACTTTTTTTAGGCATCTTTTAAACCTATTATATTCTTAAAAGCTCCAAACGCAACGTTTGCCGCTACGTTTTGCAGCCTACGTAAGATATTATCTAATACGTTAATGTCTAACATGGAAACATAAATTTGACAGGATTTTTCGCATGTTTCAACAAAAAAGCCCGAACTCACAAACTGCTGGAGTTCAGCGTCCGAGCGGCTTCCGGTTCCTGTCGTGCTGCGTTTAGGTACAACTCGAATAAAACAAAATCCATTTCTCACATGAACCAAAATGGAAGATTGCGAACAGTCGTCTATATGCGGGGAAAAAAAAAAATCTCACTCAAATCTGCTATTAGTTTGTGTTCTCAAATCTTAAGCATCTAAAAACTTTGTTACTCCAGCCTTTGGCTGTGTGAAGAACTTTACAAACGTGTGTCCGTAACATGATCCGCACCATAAAGTCCACTTGGGTTTCATCAGAAATTTGCTTTTGTCTTTAAGTTGCCCTCGGCTATAATTTACATAAAAATAAATAGGTTATTCTGTCAATAATCCTATTGGACGTGTCAAACGTGATTACATAGAGAAACTGAAAACAAAAGCCTTGTTTGCCCACAACTACGCCCTTTCCAGATCACTTCCCGTAAACGACTGTTGAATTTAAATTTCCAACGACTCCGAATGTAACATTATTTTCTGAAGTACTCATGTGCACCAAATAATCGCTCAATTTAAATACAAACTAACCCGCTTCTACTGCACTTAAAAAAGGGGTCATTACTTCACAAAGTTTGGGTTTCACTATTTATTTTGTTGAAGACAGCCTATTTCCATCTCCCAACAGTTTGGACAAGCCACCGGTATTCCTTCCAGGTCAGAATTTTAGATTGGAAACCACATCTTTGCTAACAAGGAATGCTGCAAAAGGAAAAAAAAAAAAAAGAAAAAGAAAAAAATGTTCAACAGAAGGTTCTGAGCACAATTCTATCTCATTACTACAGTGTTTTTGGGGTTAAGCCTGTACAGGAGAACTAATAACTGGGAAAGGTACAGCAAACATCTGCACTCCTCTGCTTCTCCAGCTGCAGTCTCACAGGTGGGACACCCAGCTCCGCCCTCTGTCTACCTCAGACCGCAGGCATGGCCCTGCAAATATCAGATCATTTCTAAAAACCATCAGTCATTTACTGTAGAAAGAAGTCAGACTGCGGTTGATGCATACGGAGGTCGCTGGAGGGATATTAATGAAACCAACCAGTACACCTTCAGAAAGACTTAAGGCATCACATTGCCATATCTGTGCAAAACCATATGGGTTACAATAGTGAAAGAAGTTAGGGAAGGGACAACATGTAACAATTAAGCACAGTTAAGAGAGGAAAAAAGTACACTGTATCCACAGCCTAAAGGAAACTAAAATACCCTAAAAACAACTGTGCTATAGCTTAGTACATGCAAAGGTTATGATTCACAATCCTACGTGAAATGACCATTGTACTTCCCTGGTGACACGTCGCAGCTATGGTAACAAATCAGTGATTTTACTGAAAACTTAAAGGGGGAGGGGCTCACCAGGTTATGATTATAGCAATGGTGTCAGATTTCACATCATCAAGCCCATGTGGTGCAATGGTTTAATATGACCGTCATCATCTTTACAGAAGCGATGAAACTAAAAGCTAAAAAAAAAAAAACTTAAAAAAAAGTATACATATACACATGTAAAAGAAACACACTGGAGGCAAAAAGAAAATCCCAGAAGCCACCAAATGCATCTTCCAACACAATGCACTGCTGCTCCACACCTGTCAACAGTATTGTCCAGTGTCAATTAATACCAACTTAATAACAATACACACAAAAAAAAAAAGATAATCCTTGTGATGACGATTTTTTTTTTTAAATATGCAAAGTTCTTCCTTTCAGGGATTTGAGTATCAGCCTCACTTTCAAAGCCAGAATTTCATTCCCCGACACCTTTGCTGATGTTGTTTCTCTCCTCAGATGTAGTCATATCCGTCTCCCCTCTCTGCATGCGTTTGCACCCAGTCTTACACACTCCCAGTCACGCACGCAGCCAAGCACACACACAACTCATCCGTCCATTCTCTCGCACATGCGACGCTCAGTCGGACTCCTGGACCCGCCCGCCGGATTGGGTGGGGTGGGTGGTGGGTGAGGATGGTGCCCAAGCGGGGTGGGAAGGGGAACTTGTTGTTGTAGGAGATGAACCTGGCTCCTCTGCACCGAGTCCAGACATTCGTACACAATGGGTCCATTCACACACGTCTGATAGTGTGGCCGATTGGGGGAGGGGCTCATTAAGGGCGACACCCTCTCTGTTCAGACGACTGCAGGATGTGATGGTTCATCAAGGTTCAATATTCGAGTCATTTCTGTTTCTCATTTTGTCGTCTTATTTCAAGATGTCTTGAATTTTGATTTTGGATGTCCTTTGATCTCCTCAGGCAGACATCGAGTTTATTTTATTTTTTGTTGTCATTTGAAGACGTTTTCTGAAGACGACAGCTCCAATAACAGAAGTTATGTCGGCATGTCTCTCAAAGCATTCGATGTAGATGTTTTGCTTTTTTTGCAACACATAGCAACTCATTCTCACTCGCACCCACTCGCCATCTCAAACTTCATTTGGGCTGGTTCCTCAGAATGCCAAATGAAATCCACACATTTTTCTCTCAGATAAGATGCAGCCATGGATCCCACGAGCCAAGCACAATGGATCAAATTTCTCACACTCTCGCTCTCTCTCTCGCTCTTTCTCTCCTAATTTTTTTATGTTGAACAGAGTGCTGCATCGTGAACACAACTCCAGAATACCCCAGATACGGTCTAGAACTGGAATCCCTCAGCTGGCACATTGGCAGAATTGAAGCCGTATGTTCCGCCCTGGAGTGATTCTGGGACCAGGCTGGAATCTTCATCGATCTGAAGGACAGACAATACAGCAGCACGTCAATATCTATTCAAGAGACACTACACAAGTGATCTTTGATACATCATTAATGATAAAGAATGAAAGAACCAGTGTATCCATGTTGCTAATATTACCACACTTCAGAAATTAGTACAACTCCGCTAAACAAAGACCATTCTGTATTTCACATTTATGTCCATCTGTGAACGTAAGACAATTCCTTTTTTTCCTGACTCACATCAGATGAGAAGAACTGATCAATAATTTCATATGCCAACTTGTAGATGTCCTCATTTTCATGATTCTGCAATTGCTCCACCTTTTCCAATCCTAATAAAAAGAAATTGTATACATCATTAATAAATCAGCGCCTACGTGATTCTAATACATTAAAAACACAAAGTTCAATGAACAAATAAGACTCGCCTCCGCATTCCTCAATGAGGTTAGCAATAGTTTCAGCCTCATCATCTGCCATCTTCAGGATGTTGCTGAGGCCGTCCAGAACCACTTGCACAACCTGGGCGTCCTTCACTGTCAGCAGGTTACAGAATGGAGGAATCACCTGCTTTTCGATCAGGTGTGCTACCTAAAGGAAACAAAAAAAACAACCATGATTTCCACATTATAATTTCAAATTCCACTCAATATACTTCAAATGTAATTTTCTTGATCCATCTATAAGTTCTAGGTAAGGATACTTGTTATTGGGGCTGGGCGGTATGGCCTAAAATTCATAATGCAGTATAATTTGAAGGACAGGCTGTAGGGGTGGGATGACTGAGCCAAAGCTTGAGCAATTTACTGAATTCAGTCATGTATGAATTGATTCTAGCACAGCAATCATCAATCGCGTACAGAAATTCCACAGCCCTGCCCACACTGACTGAAGAGAGCTGTTTCATCCACTGTTCTGGTCCGTTTTCAAACACAAAAACAGTCTGCATTCTGCTGTCCTTACACCGGCTCCCTGTACAGTTCAGACTGCAGTTTAAAATCTTGGTGATGACTTTTAGAGGTCATTTTGACATCATACCAGTACTAAATAATTAACATCTTTAATTGTGCATTATATAAGTGGTGAAGAAGGAAACTATAAAAAACTTTTTAATCTATTTCAGTGACTGGAAAAAAAAAAAAAAAAATCACATGACTGCTGTCAGACTCCTTTCTGGCCCCACCCCCCAGCACTCCACCTCACAGAGCTCTGTAATCTGGATTATTTCAAAGGAAGATCTGATGACAATATCCTTAAATTTATACATTATAAGATGTTTAACAGGAGGTGCAGCTGACTGAAGTCAGCTACAAAAAAAGGAGGCGAAATTAAATATACACTACAAAAAAATTGATGTCTTCTGTAGGAATGTGACTCCATAACAGAAGTCTTAATATCCACTCTGGCATCTCAGAGATGTTTCCAAACAATTTTACAGATACGAACATCATCAGTCCACAGACTAAATCCAACGAGGGCCAGGAAACCCAAAATAAGTCTTCTTTTGAGCTTAGTGGCAGTTGGCAAACCAATACAGTGCATTACTGCCACCAACTGTTCAGGTAAAAAAATAACCCAGAAACATTTTCCACAGCAGTAAATTACCCAGCTTTCCGGGAATCCCCGGAAAACTATCATCACTGCTTTCCTCCCAGGATCTACAAATTCACACAGGCAGAGGGTATTTTAGCACTGTGTTATATTTTTTTAAATCTACACACACTCATCTTCAATCGCTTAGCCGAGATCAGGGCACGGAGGCTGGAGCCTATCCCAGCAGTCATAGGGCATGACGACAGGTACACCCTGGACAGGACGCCAGTCTGTCACAGGGCCACATACAGACAGACAAACATACATCTGCATGCACACCTACGGACAATTTCAAGTTTCCAATAAACCCAACCTGCATGTCTCTGGATGTGGGAGGAAGCTGGAGCACCCAGAGGGAACCCAAGCACACACAGGGAGAACATACAAACTCCACATGTGGGACTCAATCCCATGACCTTCTTGTTGTGAGGCAACAGTGCTAACCACTAAGCCATCGTGTTGCCCTATTTTTTTTTTTTAATATGGTAAATCGTTTTTGTTATACGTTTCATCAATTCCACTTAGCACTGAATTGTAAGCGTAAAAGGAGGAACATAATTCAGTAACAGTGACTGAATGATATTTAAACTATATCACTGGCTTTGAGCTTTTGATTGAAGAGGTTTTCATTTCTTCACTTTGCTTCAGCAGAGTACTGAACAATAGTATGTTTAAAGATTATGACAATAACCATTGTTTTCCTCAAAAAAAAATGACAGCGCCCACATTTATTTACAGTCATTTTTAAACAATTCATTCCCAGAACAGCCAATTTGAAGCCTATCGGTGGGCATTGCCATGTTGGCAGCAGCGACAGTGCTGATTCTGGCTATGTCACGATGAAGTCACTAGCACATAAAGGGGTGGAACATCGATGGCCCCACTGTGTGATAAATGAACCTGAACACACCCCTCTCTTCAAGTCTGAACCAGCTAATAGGCTAACCTCAGATCAGGTGTTTATTAAGTCATATTTTTGGGGACTGTGTGGTGGTTTTCCTAAGGGTTTCATTGAGTGTGGACATTAAAAGTTATCAGCCCCTTATTTTCTCAGTCATCATGCATTAAAAGTGACCTAAGGGATCAGGCTGCCCATAGCTGCTGAAAGTGCTCACGCCTTTAGCATACAACATTAAAATTTGACCCGAGTTTCACTCAGCATGAATACTGCAGCAGGGGAATTTTAGATGATCTGTTAAGATGTTTCACCCCACAAAAGGTCATGTTATTCCAGGTGCTTTTAATACAATACTTCAAATGAAACAGACATCGTCCTTCACAACAGCTAGCAACCACATCAAGTGGACAAACGACAGTGAGAGTGTGAGCTCGGCCCAGCAGCACATACTATCACAGTATAGACGGCAGTCACTCAAAGCAAACACACCCCTGATTAAACCTGACTTTATGGCTTAAAACATCTTACACTAAGAAGTTCACAAATAAAAAAAAGATTCACCCCTCCGTACAGTGTTTATGAAGGAGGAAACTATCAAGACCAAAACCATTTTTTTGTACCAGGCTGTAAACATGTTTATTTCTGCTCTAAAGATGGACATTTTAACATGGAGTTGAATGGGAACCTGTTCACTCTTGGAGTCAGCCTCAAGTGGCCAGTGAAGGAACTGCATCATCTGAGACCATCAAAGCTTACTGCTTGAGTCTAACAAATGGGTACTTCTGCTAGTTATTTTAAAAACGCACACTGTGGCTCTGTCGTGAAGACGCAGCTGTCATGGCAGTTCACTGTATTAGTTCTGTGCTGCAGAGAAAATGTGTGCACACTTATGTGATGACGCCAGTTTAACAAAAACTGAACAATAAATAAAAAAAAAAAAAGCCTTGATATGGCCATTTCTCCAAACAAAGCTTTGTGGTTCTCACTTGTGATCCAATCAATGCTTTTGTCAGGTGTTATTCTGGTTACCAGTACAATCAAAATCCCCTGTTGGGCAAATTTATATCATTAACAGCATAGAGTGTTTATACCAACTTCTCCTACATGACATGTTCTAAACTATAAAAATCATTGACGAAATGCTACCTTTGAAATGACCATTGACAAATGTTGCTGTTCTGGTACAATAAAAGCAGATAGTGCATGTGCACACAAACACATGCAACATTAAACTGTTAACATGGCAATGTGTTTTAAAAGCACAGGGTGTTAAGAAAGCTGTTACCTGGTCTTTCCTTCCGCTTATTGTGAGGTTGCTAATGGCCCAGGCTGCTTCCTTCTGAGTGCCAAAGTCACCCTACACATAAAAAAAAAAAAAAAATCAATGTCAACAGTCACATTTTCTGTATTCCATCAATGTGCTCTCAAACACTCATACAGTCTACTTCACACAGGTTCAGTTAAATTAATGCACCTTGTCAAGCAGGTGAATGATCATGGGAACTAGCTTGGCATCAATGACAGCCTGGACCTGCTGCTGGTTGCCTGCTGTGATGTTGGACAGGAACCAGACAGCCTCCTACAGGACAGGAAGAACAAGTAAGTGTCAGAATAAAGTTGTCATTAACTGGAATAAAAACGTGCAGGGGCGACTGTTCGGCACATGACTGCCCATGCTGCATCCTGAGGGCTGAAATGCAACAACTGAACAGTTGCATCTAACATGGATCAGAATCCAGAGGTCCACTGTGAGAGTTCAGACCTCTGGCTGAGACAGGGTGCTGTGGGAGGGCGGGGGGGTGACATTGAGGCTCTAATCATCGTCCAGGTCACAAACAGAGAAGGGAGCCTCATTTTTTTTTTTAAGTGACTGGCCTCAGATGCACTCCAATATCAGCAGAGACACGTGGTCTTCAGCCCCCTTTGGCCACCGTCTCACAGTAACACACATTCAGCCATGTTCATACAAAACTATACCACCCTTCAACCCCCAGTAACCACTTTATAATCGACGATAACTACCAGGCAGCTCCTCCAGTCCTCTTCATCTTTGCAGTCTTCCAAGTTGTGAACTCTTATTAAATTCTATTAATATTCACACCACATTCTCACGAGCACCAAGTCTCTGTTTTCATCACTTCCAAACAATTCAGGTTGCAGTTTGCAGGTGTGTGACTGTGAAGGCTGAGGACAAAGGATACATCACCTTGTTGATTTTCTCCTTCGGGTGTGTTAGGAGGGCAGGGAAGTGGCTGAGGGCATCACAGTTCAGGACAACCTGGGTCTGCTCATCAGTGCCGGTCACTATGTTCCCCACAGCCCTCAGAGCAGCAGTCTGGATGGAGAGAGCAAGTTTAGCAATATTATAAAAAGGACCAAAAGGGACAGATTTGCCCAAAATATTAAATGTAACAGAACATGGGCACTGGTTTAAGCTTTAAAAAAAAAAAAAATGTCTCCCTTTGCGCATTAGACATGTCTCACCAAATTCTTAAAAATAAATACAATACCATTTATTTTTAGATTTTTAACTGCAATGTCAGAAGAAATCATGGATAAAATACTATCTTCCATATGCTGGCATTTTTAAGTCTTTTGAAAGACTGACCCAATACATTTTAATGCCAATTAAGGCCTTATTTGGTAAACAAATTCAATGTCTTCAGACTTTTAAGGCTTCATGGAAACCCTCTGCTTATATGTCGCACACCAGCAACACGTGACTGCAGTATGGGAATTACTTTTTTGGGATCATCTGTACCATAATTGTGGAGGAGTGTCTGAATTAACTATCCATCTGTAACAACAGCATTAGACAGGGCAAAAGTGGAGTAGATAGGCTGTATGAAATGGACGTCACGCACCACCTGTTGGTAGCATTTTTTAACCTGCCGGAGGATCTCAAAACAGGCCAAGTTTACATGGCGCCAAGTCCCTATAGGGATGACACCTTAGCACAGCACCCGTCGCTATCCTCACATGGTTTCAAATGGGATGAATGTTTTCTTAATTAGCCCTGAACTTTAAAGATTTCATACATGAAAATTAAAAAGATAATGTGTAACAGTGTTGTTGCATATTGATACTAAACTTGGCCTTAATCGCCATGTTTTTTTTCCAGGCCCTCAATGTTCAAAACCTTGGTCCCGCAATTTTCAAGATATATACAATCTTTTTTTTTTTTTTTTTTTTTTTTTTTTAATACTGTTTAGGTACAACCTATGCAATACAGAATCTTATTTTACTGGAAACAACTGCTGTTCTTGAGGTAACTTTCACAATGTACCATACTTTGGAATGTTTTAGATATAAAAGTCCATGTTCTTTTTGTGTGCAAACCTCCATTTTATATGCTCCATTTCTTTTTTATTTTTAATTCATGCGTTGGAGGTTTGAGACTCTACAATATTGATGGGTAATGCAATTAGAATGAAGGTTCTTTTGTCTTCCCTTATGCCATACCTGAACTTTGACCTCTTGGTGACTAAGCAGAGGGACCAGATAAGGTACAATCCCTGAATCAATGACCATTTGGATCTGCTCATTCCCCGCATCTGTCAGGTAAGACAGGGCCCACACAGTGTCCACCAAGATCTAGATATGACAGGTAAAAGTGCAAAAGATCCAAATGAACACATTTTTCCAACATTCAACTTTCAGAGAGCCCAGGGTCATACATAAGCCCCCCCCCCCCCCCCCCCGTTTTTTTTTAAGAAAGTTGGTTAAACGCCCAACCAAAATAAAATCATTTTTTGAAATTAAAGTTTATTAAAAGCCCACCTAAAATAAATTAATTTTGTGATCCCAGCACAATTTAAAAAGCAAAGAAGATAATGAGTTTAATTATGTTTTTCTCCTTTTCTGTGTTGGACTTGTGATGTTTTATTTTAACAGTGTGCAAAACGTTTCCGTGACATAAATTGTCTGTGTGGTTAACACTGAAAACTGACAGTGGACATCATGTCACTTTTTTTTTTTTTTTTTGCTGCACAGATGAAAAGCACTGGACAGATAGTTAAATGCCCATCAGAAATTAAATTACTTTTTTAAATTAAAGTTTATTAAATGGCCACCTAAAATAAATGAGTTTTCACAATGTTTTTCTCGCTATCCCTTTGTCCTGTGGTCATATTGTGAAAGAATCTTGTACAAGAAAGAGAACGTCTTCTGTGACACTATGGCTAGCTTTGTACAGACAGCAACAAATGGATCATTTACCTGCAGAGTCACCTGGATTTAAACAGGAACTTTACATGAGTACCAGAGTTTTAATACAAACGCTGTGCAAAATGTTTCAGTGAATTAAATTATTGCTCGTGTGGTCGATATTGAAAGCCAGCCGTGCAATGCATCTTTTTTCCCCTCTGTGCCAGACATCAGCTGACAAGGACATTTAATAAATGACAAAAGTATGGGGACAAAACAGACAGGTGACTCTTTTTTTTCTTTATTTTTGAGGAACTCGGACATTTTATTAAAATAGGCAGTCCGACAAATGTAATATTTGGACGAGTTTGTGAAAACGCCCACCCCACCCCCAAGCAGAATTTCGGGTGGAACGCCCAGGGCTCTCAGATGCAGAAATATGGTAGTTCTCGAATTTGCCATTGTTAAAAACTGTACTCACGCTGACATCAGTGTGGTGGATCAACAAGCACAGAGCTGGCAAAATCTGAGAAAGTACAAAAAGAGATGCAGAGACAGTTGAAGTTATTAGAACAATGCAACAATATTCCCACTTCAACCATGAAGGCCGATATCACAGTCTCAACATGTGAGCTTTCACACTACAAAACTCCTATACCTATGTTCTGTTCACTTTACTAGCTCAGGTAGAGTTCTGATTGGAGCAGTGATCCTCTCCATCAGGTGAAGAAAGGATGCAGAGCGCACTGAAGTATACATAGTTTTTATGAACATCAGGATAACCAAAGAATCAGTAACTTGGATACAACGAGAATTTATGTACAAGTTAAGACCTGAATGAATTTTGATGGCAATACTGGCTGGCCTCAAAATTGTTTTTACCTCTATTTCAAATTCCTATTCATAAATATTCTTCTTTTTGGAAAATTCTTACTCATAACTATTCTTGATTTATGACAAATCTGATTACCCTCCTCTCTCAATCATGGCTGGAAGACATCACTCCTGCAGAAGTACTGCATGGGTTCTCTGAATGCAATTTGTAGCTTGTTTTAAGCACAGCCTACGTCTAATCTGTTACAGCGGGCATTTAATATAGTCTCTTAAATTACAATTATAGGAAATCATTAGCTCAAGTACACATAAAGTTCACCAACAGGCTGGCCATGTTAAAGTATATCCAACAGTAAAAGTGGTAAAAGTGATGCTGTTAAGTAGTTGCCTTCTTGTGTTGAGGTTAAGTGTCATTCAACGCTTATGCAGTGGTTCCCAATCCTGGTCCTTGGGACAAAAAAATAGTGTACATTTTCCATTTGTGCCGGATCTACTCAGACCAGATTCAGTCGGAGTCAGGCGTGTTCAGCCAATCAACTGCTGACTGAATAATGGAATGCACCTGATATCGCTCATTATGTGCTGGTAGTGCAGTGAGAGAGAGAGAGAGAGAAAAAAAAGAAAAGAAAATGTGCAGTACTTTGGGTCCCGTGAACCAGGATTGGGAACCACTGGTTTAATGTAACAATTTCAAATAGATATAGAACCATAATGTAAAGATTACAGACTGACAAATTTCCTGTTCTTGGCATCTGCTGGAGGTCCAATGGACTGGTGCACTACAGGTTGGCTGTGACTAAATAGTCCAATCCGAGACTTACAGATATGTCCGCAGTTCTGGCAGAAAACTGTTCGTGTCGAGTTTTTGAGAGCTCGCAATTGGCCTTCCTCTTTGTTCTTCTGACCCCCATTGCTACAGTGACATGCTGTTCTCCACATAGGAGCGCTTTACACATTTCTGCTCTCCAGATCTCAGTGTTACTAGCCAGTGCCTCCCCCATCTCTACAATCAAGTTGGTGGATTTCACATCCCTTATGCACACATCCTTACAAGAAATGTTTTGGTGTCCCAACTGAATAGGCCTTTAGAGATGCAACCATCATCTATCTACAGGCCAGTAGAGCCTTCGTTGATGGAGAGTATACATAGAGTTGCGTTCAAAATAATAGCGTGTTTAAAAAGTGAGTAAAGCTCAAAATCCTTATATAGCTTTTATTTCCACACATGCATGCATTTGGAACACTGCACATTCTACTCCAAATCAAAACATGAAAAAAGTAAATCAAATTTGTTATTACTTAACAAAAAGTGAAGAAAAAAAAGAATATTAGGTTGTTAAAAAAATAGTGTTTTTTGTTCTGTGATCAATATTACACCTTTACAGGTGGCCCTTATTTACAGATGAAGGCAACAAATGTTGTACTTGCTGGTTGTAGTGTATGTGTCTCTGAAAATCTGTTTAAAATGGGTCGTTCGATTGAAGTACGTTGTTCTTCTGAACAACGTACTTCAATTTAAAAAAAAAAAGATTGAAATAATAGCCACAATGGCAAAGATTCAGCCAATGATCATCAGTTCCAGGGTGATCAAAGGTCTCAAGTTACCTGTGAGTACTCTAACAATTAGAAGATGCTTACGTGAAGCCAAGTAAGGCAAGGCAAGAAGTCCCCACAAACTCCCATTGTTGAAAAACAACATGCTGAAGAGATTCCAATTTGCCAAACACCACACTGACTGGCCTGAAGAGAAATGGCTGAAAGTAAGATTGTTCCTTTTGAGTCTGGGTCTGCAGACACTTTGTGAGACGACCTCCAAACACTGATTTCAAGCCACAGTATTACTGTAAAAATAGTGAAGCGTGGTGGTGCAAGCATCATGATATGTGGAAGTTTCTCATACTATGGGGTCAGGCCTATTTATCACTGAAGAGGTCATGTTGCCTTATGCTGAAGAGCTTCTTGAAATGGGTGTTTCAACAAGACAATGACCCCAAACACACCAGCAAGTGAGCTGCATGTTTGTTTCAGATCAACAAGATTAACATTATGGAGTGGCCATCCCAATCACCGGACCTTAGACCAATAGAAAACTGAAACAACAGAAACATCAAAAATGCCGTTTCTGAGGCAAAACCAAGAAACGCTAGGGAATTGTGGAATGTAGTACCAGTGGCGGTTTTTAGTACAGCGATGTCGGCCATCGCTCGGGGCGGCATTTATGGGGAGGCGGCGGCACCATGGGCACAAGCGCTTTAAAAATATCTCCACAGCAAAATGATTTTCTTGTCACTGTGTGTAGAATTGGTAAATTGGTGCCCCCTGCAGGCAGCTGCCTGAGTGCACAGAAGCAGTTAGAAGGTGAAAGAAAGGGGAAAGGGGATGCTTGGATGTGGTCTTACCCGGGGAGTAATTCTGTGTAGAACCACCACTGTGTAGTACAATCATCCTGGAGATGCCAGTATTCCCCAAAAGAGACGTGAGAACCACAATATTTGGTACCAGATCGAGTGCAGGAGCTGCCAGAAGGACCTCAATAGGGTACCCAGCCACCTAAGGGGCTTCACTCATGCATTCTGTTAGGGTTTACTCCCTTCGCCTTTTATTTGTCCATAGTGGCCCACAAGGCAGTGGAGCCATTTACCCATAGATGGACACTATAAAATATATATATATATATATATATATATATATATAAAAAACCCTGATGGCCATTGGCTCACAAGTGGCTGATCTGCCATGTGGTAGGTTGTAGTGGGTTACAATGTTACCAGTAGCAGGCTCAATACTGACTAAGGCCTGACAGCACCACCGGGCCATTACCCTCAAAACTGCAATCTGAAGTAGTGAATTGAAAATACGTTTAATGGAAACGTGTATTTCAGAAATAACTCAAACATTGGAAAAACCTTTTTGTGCGCTTGTGTGAGGTCATTTTTCATGTGATTTGAAAAAGCCTGTTTCGCAAAACAATGGAAATGGAAGAGATATACAGAGTCATCTGACATTTTAAAATACATGGTGAGGTGCACAAAGATGGAGGAAGGGACAGAGCTTCTTAAACCTGAAAATAGACAAACATTATGGTAATACTGGATTGGGGGGGGTGTAACATAACAAATTATGATATTTAGTTTCACTACATCATGGCACCACAGAACTGCCTTGGGTCCTCTTTTCTGACCCTGTTTAGAAATAAATCATTCTTAAATGTGTGGAGTGACCTCTTGATTCAGTCATCTGCTGACCTATCTCAACAAACATCTTAATGTCTTTGTCTTTATCAGACAGCTTCAACCAAAAAATCCAGACTGACTCTGCCAGAAGGATTTGAACAGTGAAATACAATTTCTTACAAACCACAAAACCCATTACATAGCACTAAACAATGTACCTGCTCATTCCTTTACATGTACATACACACCTCTTGGATGGTTTCCATGGGTGGTGGAGGATCCTTGTGGCGGCACAGATTGACCATAACCCAAGTGACATTGCGTAGGAAGGTAATGGGAATGGAGGGACTAATGAATGACAGCAGGGGCTTAACCACACCAAGACTGATCACATAATCCCTGCACTGAGGACCATCACCTGAAACAACCACACAGAGGGAATGAATGTCACGACAGGACTGACATTATTATTTCAGACATACTCATTTTGACACAAACTGTGACTCACCTATGATGTTGCCCAGAGCCCAGACAGCCTGTTCACACACATTCTGATGAGGAGAGTGAAGCAGCCGCAGGAACAGTGGCACAGCATCTACAGAGTGAAGGTGATGATTATTTAATAATACATCTCCTGATCCAATGTGTTGCTTTCATTAGTGGCAATGTCAGGTTCATTGTAATTTATGCGCAGTTATATTAATGTTCGTATCCTCATAGAAATCAACAAACATGATGAAGTCCTATACTGTACTATGATAGAAATTTGAATTAATTCACCACTGAAGGATATCAGATCAGGTTTCTGAACTACTAGAAAGACATTTAAATATTTATCCCATTATTTCTAACTGTAAACATTGTTACATCACAAGTTAAAACTACTGTTTAGCAAATCTTTTACAGAATGACAAACTGAAAAATTTGCCAAGTCAACACATTATTAATTCAGAGCGTAACATTCTGCCGTGGTAAAAATCTCGCAATCCACTCAGATACACTGTACGTGTCTAATTTCTTGTGTTTCGGTGTACATCACATAAATTGCTTCAAATATTCAAACCAAATTTAATATAAAACATATGCAACCTGACAAAATATAGTTTATAAATGATCATTGTATGTATTGAGCAAAAGCAATTATATAACATATATTCTTGTGTTTCGGTGTACATCACATAAACTGCTTCAAATATTCAAACCAAATTTAATATAAAACATATGCAACCTGACAAAATATAGTTTATAAATGATCATTGTATGTATTGAGCAAAAGCAATTATCCAACATCTGTCATTAATAAAGTTATCAGGAAATCAAAAACACACCAATGTAGCTAGAGACTATCAAAAGCTCATAATGATCAGCAAATACTTTGCACAGTTCACAGGGACAAAAGTGGTGAAAAACAAAAAACGCTGAAACCCAAAATTACTAGGGGAGGTCTGGGGGAGCATGTGTTACTGCCCCCCCCCCAAAAAAAAATTCCAAGTGGTTACTTTGGTCGTTATTCATCCATGTCCAACTGCTGACTGGAGTACTTCAATGCCCAAAGTTTCAGACCTGTCAGAGGTTTGCATTTTGAAATGGATGCCTAAAAGACGTTTCAGAAAAGTTGAGACAGTGGCAACAAAAGACTGGGAAAGTTGATGAATGCTCAAAGAACACCCGTTTGGAACATTCCACAGGTGAACAGGTTAATTGGAAACAGATGAGTGTCATGATTGGGTATAAAAGGAGCATCCCCAAAAGGCTCAGCCGTTCACAAAAAAGATGGGGCGAGGATCACCACTTTGTGAACAACTGCATGAAAAAAATAGTCCAACAATTTAAGAACAATGTTTCTCAATGTTCAAATGCAAGGAATTTATGGATTCCATCATCTACAGTCCATAATATAATCAGAAGATTCAGACAATCTGGAGAACTTTCTACATGTATGCGGCAAGGCCGAAAACCAACACTGAACGCCTGTGACCTTGGATCCCTCAGGCGGCACTGCATTAAAAACTGACATCATTGTGTAAAGGATCTTACCGCGTGGGCTGAGGAACACTTCAGAAAACCATTGTCAGTTAACACAGTTAAAACAGTATAAGTTAAAACTCTACCATGCAAAGCGAAAGCCATACATCAACAACTTCCAGAAATGCCGCCACCTTCTCTGGGCCCGAGCTCATTTGAAATGGACACATGCAAAGTGGAAAAGTGTGCTGTGGTCTGATGAGTCCACATTTCAAATAGTTTTTGGAAATCATGGACGTCGTGTTCTCCGGACAAAAGAGAAAGAAGACCATACAGATTGTTACCAGTGCAAAGTTCAAAAGCCAGCATCTGTGATAGTATGGGGGTGTGTTAGTGCCCATGGCATGGGCAACTTACACATCTGTGATGGCACCATCAATGCGAAAAGGTACATCCAGGTTTTGGAGCAACACATGCTGCTGTCCTAGAACGTCTTTTTCAGGGACGTCCCTGCTTATTTCAGCAAGACAATGCCAAGCCACATTCTGCACATGTTACAACAGCGTGGCTTCGTAATAAAAGAGTGCGGGTACTAGACTGGCCTGCCTGCAGTCCAGACCTGTCACCCATTGAAAATGTGTGGCGCATTATGAAGTACAAAAGACAACAATGGAGAACCCGGACTGTTGAACAACTGAAGTCGTACATCAAGCAAGAATGGGAAAGAATTCCACCTACAAAACTTTAACAATTACTGTCCTCAATTGCCAAACGCTTATTGAGTGTTGTTAGAAGGAAAGGTGATGTAACACAACATACCACTGTCCCAGCTTTTTTGAGATGTGTTGCAGGCATCCATTTCAAAATAAGCAAATATTTGTACAAAAACAAAGTTTATCAGTTTGAACATTAAATATCTTGTCTTTGTGGTGTATTCAATTGAATATAGGTTGAAGAGGATTTGCAAATCATTGTATTCTGTTTTTATTTACATTTTACCCAACGTCCCAACTTCATTGGAATTGGGGTTGTAGTTATCTCTGCATCTCAAAAGTACTTTTGATCTCAGTTTTATGTGCTAGTGGGGGAGATCTTTAGCCACCTACAAGCTGCTAAAACAATTCTATTTAAATTAGTTAACTGAACTGATGATTATTCCTGGGTGTGCATAGTCCATCTGAATCCAGTTATCAGTGTAGTTTGGTACATTTAGGGATTTTATAAGTCTCTACAAATACTTTTCACACAGGTTCAAATAGCCTGATAATATTTTTGCTTTTTTCTCCTAAAGAAATTTATCATTTATAATTTGAGTTTTGTCTCTGCTCGAGCTGATGCATTTTATATTACAACATTACTTGTGTATCTGGAATAATGTAGCAAAAGATGTGCACAGAATGAACAAATCAAGATGGCTGGAAATTTATTTTCACAGTACTATAATTTATGTGTACGATATGGTAATGGAAGAGATTTTACAGATATCCACCAACTTTAAATAGGTAGCACAACATTCAGAGGGATGTGGTGTAGTACAATGCCACTTACTGGACTGGACCACAGCTTGGGTCTGCTCTGAGGTACCAGACGCTATGTTAGTTAGAGCCCAGGCTGCCTCAAACTGAAGAGATGGGCTGGAAGAGGGGGAGTGGAATGGATAGTGAGGGGGGACGTTACTGATCAGGCAAGCGCCTTAAACATGAAGTGTACGAATATCTGCCATTAACAGAAAGTGAAAACTGGAATACATTTTGCATAAACACTGTTCTGACGCAGATGGACCTTGCTGTGACATCTGCATAATGTCCACAAACACAATATGTCCAACAAATAAAGAACATGCTAACCTGCACTATAATTAGTAACTACGGACAAACACGATTAGCTGTTGTGTGCACTCACACAGAAAAAAATGAAACAGAGTCATCTTACTTGTCATCTCTGTCCAGGCAGTGGACCAGTATAGGAAGG
Organism: Thalassophryne amazonica; assembly: GCF_902500255.1. NCBI lineage: Eukaryota > Metazoa > Chordata > Actinopteri > Batrachoidiformes > Batrachoididae > Thalassophryne > Thalassophryne amazonica. The sequence goes on from NC_047106.1 coordinate 97,221,920, forward strand.
ATCCCAGACTTAATCAGGTCATCTATGGGAGGGTTACGGTCACTGGACAACAACTTCCTACAAAAACAATGAGGAAGCCAAAAGCATTTTTGTTACAGTCAAATCGCTTTGCATCAAATAGACCAATCAGCAACACCCATGACAACTTTTACAGCTCTATGCACAACTAACTGCCTGACCTTAATTACTTCAAAATGCAACTGTATTTCACTACAGGCAGAGTGTGACTGACTCTGCCACAAAAGCTGCCTGATGCCCTGTGATTGCTGGGACAGGCTCCAGCCCCCGTTACCCGTAACTAGAGCAAGCGTGCCTACAAATTGGATGGATGGATGTGTCTATGAGAAAGCAATGCAAGTTTATCCAATTTTACAAGAGTGTGACCATGAAGGCTTTGAGAGGAAGTGATGTCGCGCTAACAATCTCAACAGGACAGTTGTAGCATGGACTCTGACCCCTTTAGCACTGCTAGTTGTTAATGATGTTAATGCTTACCAGCTTACAGATTGTGGCTGAACAAATAAAAAAGTCAAAAGATGCAAAGGGAACTATGGCAATTGAATGTTTAATGACAGACATGTACAACTTTGAAGTATGTAAGGTTAGGCAGCCCTGTGAAATGAAGCAGCGTTGTTCAGCAGGACAATATTCTCTGACTGCTGTATGCCAGTTAATTGGCAAGATGTGGTTGTGTTGCAAGGTATGTGTTTATTTCTTACTAAGACTGTCCAGTTTGGGTTACACTCAATGGATGTATTTTTAAATCTGGATGTGCCAGTTCTAGCGCAACCAGAAGAACGGTGGACTGTAAATCTCTTCAAAACAAGGCAAATAATAACGCGCCACCTATGGAGCCCCGGATGTGACTATATATGTGATAGGAAGAATTGATCATATGAAGCACCTTCTTATCCAGGGTATTACATAATCCAAAGTGCATCCAAATGTTTGCTTTTAATGTTGATGGAGCGAGCTGCATTTGTTGCTCTGCTCCATGTAGCAACAAATGCCAAGCAATGTCTTAGCATTGCAAACTATTGTGTGGAAGCCAAGAAGGACACGCAACAGCAACTCTACATTTATAGCAGTGAAGAGAAACTGAATCAAAACAAAGGCATTAATTAAAAAAAAAAAAATCAATTTTTGAAACTTTTGAATTGATTTTGAATAGTTAAGGATAAGAATTGCTATTGTAATGTAAAAAAGATATTTTTTTTTCAGCAGTCATTATTTTCAACATTCTACACCATTCACTCATTTTATCCCAAGAAAAGAATGTGTTCTTACCTGGCTGCCTGAACAGCACTCAGCTGGATGCCCTGATTATCACTCGTGGCATTCTGCAGAAAACAGCACAAGTCTTGTATGCATTTCAAACCAATGTCTATGGTGTGTTTAAGCTGATGTTAGCATTAATTTAACAAAATTATGGCTTTTAAACCACTACAAGAGGCAACTGGGAGGAAAACTTAAATGCTCACATTTAACTGAGACAATTAGATATGGAAAAATCCAACTTACTTGGACTATTGCTTCAAGAGAGGTGTTTTGCTGAAAGAAAATTTTGGAAAGTGATCAGCTGATAAATCACTTAAATTTTAATGACAAAGCATTAAAGAAAGTCAAACAGGATTCATTACCATGTTATTGTATGTGAGGTGGGACTACTGCCACGAGGAGGAAACTGTATCTGTATCTGTTAGCTTTTCCTTAGTGTTTGGCTTGCGCTAGCTTTTGCTACATGTTTAGGTTCTTTTGTAGCACAGTACTGTAAATTATTCTTGCGCGATGCTGTCAAGAACGGTGGCCCTCTTAGAGGGCTGGGTCCATAGGTTAGAGCAGGTTCTTAAGTCAGTGGAGTTAGATGTTACAGGCACTCCAGACAACGTTAGTGTCAGGGTGGCTAGTGCACCCGTTAGCACGAGCTTAGCTCCACCAGCTAAAGACGACAGCTTTCGGACTGTTAGCCAGAAGAAATCCCAAAAGGTTTGGTGCCTGGTTGTGGGACCTGGCTCACAGTCACCGCTGCCAATTGTGAACAGTTTTTTCAGCCTTTGATATGCCGGTTGATAGAAGTCCAAGCCCACGGGTAACTTCTACCCCCATCTCCTGGCTGAAATGCTTTGCTTTAGTGATAGTGGATTCTATCACCCCCCACACTACAACACCCTCCTTCAGTCTGGATTTGCCCTTGGTTTGCAGTCTCTGAGCAGGCAGAATGGAGAAGTTGTGTATTTATGTGGAAAGCATGACCTGATTGAGTGGTAAGGTTTTATCAGCTGTTTTTACTTCACACCGTCCCCAGAAAGAGACTTTACATTTGGCGGGGGTGGGAAGCACATTAGTGTTGTTGTAATACGTGGCGCATCTGCACCTATGTTTTTAGTTCAACCACAGCAGAGGACACTCAAAGAGCAGCAGAGTTTGAAAGAAAAGTTTAAAAAATGTTTGTAAATTCTGCTCTTTGCTCTCCGTGTCGATATTTTTCATCCCTATGTAGCTGCAAATGGGAATAAATCTCTATTAAATATTCATATCATAATAATTTTAACAAAATCATAATGGCTGACTGCTTAATGCTTTGCTAGGAGTGCACCAATAAACCACAAAACAAAACACACAAGAAAAGAAAAATGGAATATTTTACATGTACTGAACCATGGTGCCTGACACAGACAAAAAAAAGAAAAGTGTGGGGGAGAAGGAGATCTAAAATAAAGCTAAGAACTGTATAGCTGGTGATGCAACCAACAAAAGTAGCAGTATGCCCAGTTCATCCAATCACAGCCAAAAAAAAAGTTATAATGGTTGTGTGGTGACTTCTTGCACTGTCACTGTTTTTAAAAAGTGCCAACTTCAGAAAGATTTACTACACAGTACCACAGTAAGTCCCTTCGGCTGCTCCCTTGTTTTCACTCTGGATCACCACAGCAGATCCAAGGTGGATCTGCATGTTGATTTGGCAAAGTCTTATGCCAGCTGCCCTTCCTGATGCAACTCGGTACCATAATGTTTGTATTTCCATGAGAGGATACAAAAGCTGCTCAGAGTGACCCAACAAGGCTGGAGGAGGTTGTTAAGACAAATTAGGGACATACAAAGTTCTCCTCATTTCCATTACAACAACTTTCTTTTCATGATATAGAAGTCAGCCGCAGCGAGGACACAATTATGGAAAATTTGAAACTGCACAGCAATGCATGTAAACTGATTGAACAATATTCAAATATACTAATTTGAACTGACAGTCAATAGTAGAATAAATGTGTCATTCATACCTGTATAGATTCAAAACAAAGAGGTTCTAGATGATATGAGGTAAAATAATCAATTTTAAAATTGCATGCCAGTGCTGCTTTATCATGCATCAGTGAGAATCAAACAGCTTAGATTGAACTAAGCTATTAATGAAGCAAAACGGCACCTGAACCACTTGGGTATCCAAATCAACATTCTGAATTTAACCGTTTCATTGTCATTTTAAGTAGTGCACAGCCATTAAGTCAGTGGGTGACCAGCTTTTTAAGCACAGTCAACACATGGAAAAATACACAAACAGTCTTTCAGGAAAAACCCAGCATCAACAGGAAAACCATCACTTAATGAACACAAGAAATTTGAGAAAAATTATTTTTTTGAAAATCAATCAATTTTTACAGAGATGTGACCATTGGCCGCCATCCAGCTTCCTCACGGAGACCGCGAAATAGTCTCAGGGCTCGTCCTTTTGCTCCAGCCATGACGGTTTAAACTTATTTTTGACTATGTCATCAGTGAGCATAATGTTATCATGCCTTTACCACGTGGACAAGGACGAAATCTCATGCTTGTTCAAAATGCCAGTGTCCTAATATTTTATGCTGCCTATGAAACATTGCACAGTTTCAAAATATATCCGAGTCCAAACACTCAAATGGTCTGAAAACGCTGTACCAAGAGCCACAACTTAAGGCAATTTAAGTTAAATATGATGCAAATGTCATATTTCATTATTTTGTTATATTTCATGTCATTTGATGTTACTCATGGCTTAAAAATAATGTTTAAAGGGTAAAAAAAACATAACGGATAAATATAATGTGAAACTCCCCCTACCCCCAACCACCTCCTCTCCTTTCACACCCCTCCTCCTCTCTCTGCAGCAGCATCACTCAGTTTAAGCCAAGCCTCCAACACACAGAACAGAGAAGGAAACAGCCTTTAATCTGTAAAATGAACTGTTAATTTCTGAATATAACAGCAGTTATGTACAATGGAAGATTTACTTTTCATCACTGCTCTGCTCAACTTTGCAGTGAAATTTGAGACCGAGTGTAGCTGCACTTGCTTCACACACAGACACACAGGGATGGGGGGTCAGGGATGAATGAGGAGGAATGTGCACGATTAGAGAATCATGTTCAATTATCCTAAAACAGTCGATCAGAAATACGCTTCTGCTACTGCAGGAATGTCACTGAAATACGTTGATTTTTTTTACACCAGATTTTGTTCTAAATGCAGCTGAAAATTAACTTGCCATGTCGGGCAAGTGAGGAGTGTGAAGCACTAGTCCGACAGCACAGTTTACTCGCCAGTGTCGAGCAAGCAAGCATGACTGTCGAGCCTCTCACATATGGCCTTTTGGCAGCCCAACGGATGGAAATCCATTGTTGCGACAGAGAACTTTAATCCCCATATTTAATACACAGACACTGAGCATTGAAAAGCAACCCTACCGATCTGAAATCTCCATCAACATCGGAGTCCTCACACATCTCCTCATGGGGCACATTTCTTCTCTTCAGAAGGTGCTCATCTCTTTTGTTCTGTGGTGGAGGGAAAGAAAAAAAAAATTCACTTCAGCCACACTTAAAATCACAGTTAACAAAAAACCAACAACTTTTCTGAAAACTATCAGTAACTGAACTTCAACATGTGCAAGTGACAGTGCCACATTACCTTTCGGAGTTCGACCACTACTTCAGTCCTCTGTCTTCTCATAGTCTGTGGGTGACAGAGCACACATTGTCATCATCCTGACCTTCATTAACAGCTTGGCCTGTCAGTCACATCTGAAATAGTCAACTGTTTGATAGCACCCAAATACAAGAGGCCCAATAAAATAAACGATTTAAAATGACTGCCAAATCATTTTACAGGTTATAACAACACTGATATGCAAATCTCTTATCTAAAATAGAGGACATTCAGAGAGTGCATACTTTGTCTAACAGGATACAGAACTGTAGTCTAGGAATGACATGAGAACTGATACTTCAGTACAAATCTGATGCAAAATTTTGAAACTGATGGTAATCACTTTTCTGTAATACCCAGGGATGAAAGTGGTGAAAAACGAAAAAGCTGCAACTCAAAATTACTAGGGGGTCTGAGAGCATGCGCCAAAACTGCTCCCAGCTCAACCTTACTCATTGAAAGGAAAAGTAGGAAAACTGGTTCAGATGCAATTTGTGTTAGAGGCACATGACCAAAGGGTAATAACCGGTAAGAAAAAAACAATATCAAAAACAGTTGCATCACATTTCAAACAGAACGCTTTCTCAAAATTAGCCAGGTCTAAAATACAGACATCCAGCCTCAAGGCCCCCCCTGGCACCATCACCAGGTTCTGCTTCCACATCCAGCAGATGGCCCACGTGTAAGTTTCTCATCCTGTAGCTCCCAGCTCCAAATGTACATCCTCCCTATCTTCTTTAATTTCTTTTTGGAATCACATTCCATTTCTTTCATTTTTCTGTAGGGAAGAGAAAAAGGAGCCTCTACCAAGACCATCTGACCTTGATGAATCAGATGGAGGCTAACTCTGCTGCACAACACGAGGACAACCGGGCACAGTGCACAGAACATATACAGTTGATCCTGGATGACGCCCGTGAAGCACGACAGGCTGAAGCCGTGTTCAATCAAGGACTCCTTCAAGTGCTGGGTGACCTTGTCCAGGCAATACGCCAACGGCGCGAGTGACCCATCAGTCTGGACTGGGCCCAATGTAGAACATGTAAATTTTATATATACTTTGCTGTGTTGCACTTATTTTATTTTCTCATTTGTTTGAATAAATAATCAGTTATGCGATTGTGTCATAGTTTTGTTACATAATGAGTGAAAGGTATCAGGTCAGAATGTCTACAAGCCAACAAGTCCAGACCCAAAACGTCCACGAAGTCCAAAAGCCAAAAATGTCCACACCCTGTAAAATGTTCTCTAATCATTTCCCATCGAAAATTGTAATCATAAAATAAGACACTAAACAGGAATCACATTAAACGCAGACTATATTTAAAGCAAAATTATGTGCACAAAGATTAACATTTAGTAAAAGCAACAAATTTCATTTATATTTCACACTTCATTTGAACAGGAAGCAAACTAATAATAAATTCAAACTATGTGGACGGAGGTTTTAGGTGTGGACCTTTTGGTTTGTGGACATCTAGAAAGCAAGTGAACAGTAAAAATATGTCATTCATGATTTGAAGCAATGATTGTTCCATCATAAGAATTTTTGATCAGTTAATTCACACTTAAGAAGCCAGTGCACACAGCACCTGGATGAATCTGCAATGATGCTGGAGAAATCATGTCCAAACTGAGCTTTACCAAATGGTATTTAACCAAAACAGGTTATACTTAACAACGGTGCTGACCAGTGACAGCACCATTATGAATCCCCAGCTATACAGGGGTTAGGGTTTAATGAGGTGTGACATTCTGACACAAAAGAAGAAATTAATTCATAGATTCTGGACAACCAGCTGTATTATCAATATTTGCCTCCATTTACATCTATGGCATCAATACATCTGAATTTGTTTTAAATCATACTAAATGGGTTGCGCATGAACAGCTTTTCTAGCTTTAAGCATTCACATGTGATTAAATCCCGCCCAAGTTGGGGTGCAGTAGAAAAGCATGCGCTTGGAACCAAACCGAGTAGAGTAGAGCCGAGTAGTGCTGGAGCTTTGTAGTAGAAAAGTGGCTTTAGAAAACTATCCGACCTTTTTATTTATTTTTTAAAACTATATGGATTTGAATCATGTGCGCTTGCATCAGCTAAGCTTGAACCTTCGTGCGCATGTGTTAGTTTTTTTCACGCCTGTCAGTTGCATCATTCGCCTGTGGGCAGGCTTTGAGTGAGCACTGGTCCACCCCCCTCGTCGGATTTTCATTGTCAGGGAAATGGCTGAGCGATTGGAGCAGCGCTGAATCAAATTTTTCCAGAAACAGACAGCCAGGTGGAAACCATTCGGAAGATTCAGGCGGCTTTCGGTGAGGATACTCTGGGCATCACACAGATTAAGGAGCGTTACAACCGGATTAAAGACGGCCCACAGCGGCGGAGGGCGCTCTGCGCTCCAAGCGGCCATCGACAGGCTGAAACGACCAGATCATTTCCAAACTGAAGGCTGTGTTTATCCGGGACGTCGTCTGAATACCAGAGAAACTGCAAAAGAGTTGGACATAAGCACTTTTGCGGAACATTCCACTGTTACAGGAGATTTTGTAATGAAAGATGTGCGGAGGAATTCGCGCGCCGGGACGGAGCCGCAATGGCGCGCAACAAAAAGCATTAGTGAAGGTTACAAATGATCTTCTTATGGCCTCAGACAGTGGACTCATCTCTGTGCTTGTTCTGTTAGACCTCAGTGCTGCTTTTGATACTGTTGACCATAAAATTTTATTACAGAGATTAGAGCATGCCATAGGTATTAAAGGCACTGTGCTGCGGTGGTTTGAATCATATTTATCTAACAGATTACAATTTGTTCATGTAAATGGGGAATCTTCTTCACAGACTAAGGTTAATTATGGAGTTCCACAAGGTTCTGTGCTAGGACCAATTTTATTCACTTTATACATGCTTCCCTTAGGCAGTATTATTAGACAGCGTTGCTTAAATTTTCATTGTTACGCAGATGATACCCAGCTTTATCTATGCATGAAGCCAGCCACACCAATTAGCTAAACTGCAGGATTGTCTTACAGACATAAAGACATGGATGACCTCTAATTTCCTGCTTTTAAACTCAGATAAAACTGAAGTTATTGTACTTGGCCCCACAAAACGTAGTAATACTGTGAGAAATCTTGGAGTCATTTTTGATCAAGATATGTCATTCAATGCGCATATTAAACAAATATGTAGGACTGCTTTTTTGCATTTGCGCAATAACTCTAAAATTAGAAAGGTCTTGTCTCAGAGTGATGCTGAAAAACTAATTCATGCATTTATTTCCTCTAGGCTGGACTATTGTAATTCATTATTATCAGGTTGTCCTAAAAGTTCCCTGAAAAGCCTTCAGTTAATTCAAAATGCTGCAGCTAGAGTACTGACAGGGACTAGAAGGAGAGAGCATATCTCACCCATATTGGCCTCTCTTCATTGGCTTCCTGTTAATTCTAGAATAGAATTTAAAATTCTTCTTCTTACTTATAAGGTTTTGAATAATCAGGTCCCATCTTATCTTAGGGACCTCATAGTACCATATCACCCCAATAGAGCGCTTCGCTCTCAGACTGCAGGCTTACTTGTAGTTCCTAGGGTTTGTAAGAGTAGAATGGGAGGCAGAGCCTTCAGCTTTCAGGCTCCTCTCCTCTGGAACCAGCTCCCAATTCGGATCAGGGAGACAGACACCCTCTCTACTTTTAAGATTAGGCTTAAAACTTTCCTTTTTGCTAAAGCTTATAGTTAGGGCTGGATCAGGTGACCCTGAACCATCCCTTAGTTATGCTGCTATAGACTTAGACTGCTGGGGGGTTCCCATGATGCACTGAGTGTTTCCTTCTCTTTTTGCTCTGTATGCACCACTCTGCATTTAATCATTAATGATTGATCTCTGCTCCCCTCCACAGCATGTCCTTTTCCTGGTTCTCTCCCTCAGCCCCAACCAGTCCCAGCAGAAGACTGCCCCTCCCTGAGCCTGGTTCTGCTGGAGGTTTCTTCCTGTTAAAAGGGAGTTTTTCCTTCCCACTGTCGCCAAGTGCTTGCTCACAGGGGGTCGTTTTGGCCGTTGGGGTTTTTCCGTAATTACTGTATGGCTTTGCCTTACAATATAAAGCACCTTGGGGCAACTGTTTGTTGTGATTTGGTGCTATATAAATAAAATTGATTTGATTTGATTCATTATTTTTATGGACAGAATTTCTAGGCGCAGCCAGGGTGTAGAGGGAGTCTGTTTGGGAACCACAGAATCTCGTCTCTGCTGTTTGCGGACGATGTGGTTCTGTTGGCTTCGTCAAATCAGGACCTTCAGCATGCACTGGGGCAGTTTGCAGCTGAGTGTGAAGCGTCCGGGATGAAAATCAGCTCCTCCAAATCCGAGGCCATGGTTCTCGACCAGCAAAAGGTGCTTTGCCCTCTTCAGGTTGGTGAAGTGTCCTTGACTCAAGTGGAGGAGCTTAAGTATCTTGGGGTCTTGTTCACGAGTGAGGGACAGATGGAGTGTGAGATCGATAGACGGATCGGTGCAGCATCTGCAGTGATGCGGTCGCTGTATCGGACCGTCGTGGTGAAGAGAGAGCTGAGTAGGGGGGCAAAGCTCTCGATTTACCGATCGATCTACGTTCCGATCCTCACCTATGGTCATGAGATTTGGCTCATGACCGAAAGAACGAGACTGCAAGTACAAGCGGCCGAGATGAGTTTCCTCCGCAGGGTGGCTGGGCGCTCCCTTAGAGATAGGGTGAAGAGCTCGGTCACTCGGGAGGAGCTCGGAGTCGAGCCGCTGCTCCTCCACGTCGAAAGGAGTCAGTTGAGGTGGCTCGGGCATCTTTTCCAGATGCCCCCTGGACGCCTCGCTGGAGAGGTGTTCCGGGCACATCCCATTGGGAGGAGGCCCTGGGGAAGACCCAGGACATGCTGGAGGGACTACATCTCTCGGCTGGCTTGGGAACGCCTTGGGGTTCCCCCGGAGAAGCTGGGGGAGGTGTGTGTGGATCGGGACGTCTGGGCGGCTTTGCTTGAACTGCTGTCCCCGCGACCCGATTCCGGATAAAGCGGAAGAAAATGGATGGAAGTTTTCGCACTATTAGTCTCATCTTTTGCACCACTTGATATTTGATTTGTGGTACACTTTTGTAAATATTTCCCAATGTAGGCAGTATAGACTTCTTACAATTTCAATACAAATGCTTCTGAAGTGGAAAAGCCCTTCTATGGGAAGTGCATAACAGCTATGACTATACTCTTAACTGTATCACTACAATAACGATGTAACTAACAACTATTTTCATAATTAACTGTTTATTTTCTTGATAAAATCAATTTGTTGTTTGGTCCATAAAATGTCAAAAATTTCTGAAAAATGCTGACCAGTGTATCCCAAAACACAAGATGATTTCTTTAAATGTCTTGTTGGCTGACTATTATTTCAACAGTTGATTGAAACAGGGTACAATGTCTCAACAAGTGGAAAGCATTCTATCTTAAAATGATCATGCGACAGTAATTTAAACTTTGACAGAAGGAACAAGCTGCAGAAAAGAGTGATTATGTCTTCCAAAATTCTAGGAAAGCCACAAATGCATCTCAGAATAGCGTATGAACTCTTCAGGGCTTTTCACACCAGAAGTGACAGACACACAAAATACTGCATCAGCAAGCGGAAAATGCTGCCCCCAAACGTGCAAACGAGGTGGAGTTTTGTACGTCGCCATGTTTCTGTTCTGGTGTCTGAACAAGTCTTCAAGTCACCATGTTTGTGAAGTCATGTGTGTTTCTTGGCAGGGGCGTCACCACTCAGACAGAGAGTGATAAAGATTAGAAGATTAGCAGAAGAACTACTGGTGTTTATGACAGAAGTCAGTCTGCTGAGAGAAGGACCTTTCCACAGCGACGGTCTGTTAGTGAACCCCAGTGAATCCCGCAGCACTGTGGGAGGAGAGCTGCAGCAGGCATGTTTACTGAGCCACGACACTGACATTCTCCACATCTGGACATATTACACAGACACGGTTTGTCCAACAAATTTGTCTAATAATATGAAAATACAACATGATGTTACTGCACCAACAAATTTGTCTAATAATATGAAAATACAACATGATGTTACTGCACCAACAAATTTGTCTAATAATATGAAAATACAACATGATGTTATTGCACCATTGAGAACACGCCGTATTATAGGCCATTATCTTAGCCTTTCCCTGCAGGCTGCATTAGTTTTTGCTGACTGAATGGTAATTACTATCAGCTCACTGATTTCTTTGTAACTGTTCTATTTTATTACCCAAGAAATCCACAGCATTGTTTGTTTTGTTTTTTAATTGCCGGTGCTCTGATTACAAGCGTCTACATTTTAAGGCTCCTCTTTTTCCCCTTCATTGCATTTTTGCCTCACTTTACAACAAGGAGTAATGTTGTGATCCTGAAGAGGGGATCCACCTGCCATTTGCTCGCTGGCCTGGCTGCTATTTGGCCCACTTTCAGGGCACTCAATTTATAATATAGCGCAATGCTAACATACCCTCGGCTGTATGAGCATTGTCTTCTTTATCATTTGCAGTTGTTTAATTGGTATCCCAATGCAAATGATATATTATTCATTTATTGTTATTTACACTAATTATTAAGATCCTATTATGTTATGTACAATTTGTACATGTTCAATCACGCCCCTCTATTTTGTCATGTGATAATTTCACAAGGACCACAATGATAACACGTGTTTATTCTTTATTGTGTTATCTGTGTATCATTGATATATTCACCTCTGTATGTTTATATTAACCATCAAGAGTAAGTAAAATGTCACTATCAAATATACTCTAATCTTTAACAGACACACTGCAGTAACTATCATTTCCTGTTGAGTTTAGAATAAATACTTACTAATAAAAATACTAATAAATATTTACTGTCTTTTTTCCTGGTTTAAATGCAGATAAACATGAAGGAATCTACCAGACTTAAAAATGTCCACAATGGTTTTCATGCCATTTTAAAAATATAAAAACAAACATCCAAGAAACATTATTGGGGCTGCAGTAGCGAGTGGGGAGTCTTGGGGAAATGCTACATGCAATTTGGCGCAATCTGGTGCAATTAATAAGCTATTTCTCAGTCCCATTTTCTTGTTAATGTTAGTCATAAAAACCCTATTTTCCCATATTGGCAAGATGACAGAAGTATAAAACACATTCTGTCACATGGATTAGAATACAGTGTTATTACTATTCCATAAAAACTGCATATTTGCATTGGACTGTTACTGTTCTCCCTATACATTTATCTAAACATTTGACTACAGCAATTTGTACTTTTATAACAACTGATAGTGTCTTAACATGAACAAAAACTGATACAAGTAAAGCTGCACTTACTGATCATTAACCCTCTGGGGTCGGAGGGCATTTTTGGACAGTTCACTCGCCTGGCATAAATGTTTTATTATTGCTGTTAAAAACTCACCCTGCATCCCACAATCAAGTGGTACGTCTCTTTTTTTTTAGGACAACCTGTACTTTCAGAATATATGTGCTATAGTGGTGTTTTATAACTGTAATAAAGGTTTACAATCAGAAATAAGAAAAAGCGGCAAATAATTCACACACACACATTTATTCAAAACACACAGCAAACTATAATAAACAACTATTTTGACACTTTATAAAGGTAGTTTGGGATCTTGTACAAAAGAATTTACAAAAAATAAGGTTCTAACAATAAACAAATGCACATTTTGAACAACATATACAAAATGGTCTATGCGTTTTGTTTGTCTTGATGCCACATCTCAAAGCAATTTCTCAAAGTAAAGAGAGTGTTAGATTTGCTGTATAAACAATGATTTAAAAAGTTGGGTCACCATTTTGGTCCTTTTTGTCTGAACGACCCTATTTTAATTTATTCCTGATAAACTTTAAATCGTCACCCTGCAACAGATGAACATTTTATCTACTTGTTTGTACTTCCAGAACAGCGCGGAGTCCACAGTAAAATCTGTAACGGTACCTCTCATTTGCTGCTGTGTGGACGAGTGGTGGCACGTAACATTTATTCTTCAGTCTAGGATCCGGATGTTAAAACGTGATACTTAATATCCACTGTGGCATCTCAGAGCTGTTTCCAACCAATTTTACAGATACAAACATGATTACATCAGCCCACAGACTAAATCAGACATAGGCCAGGAAAAAAAAATAACTCAGAAACATTAGCCACAGAAGTAAATGTACTCAGATTTTTGGGAATTCCCGTAAAACTTTTATCACTGATTATGTTAATCATGTTACAGGATTAATTTACAGAGGAACATGAAAGTTTAAAAAAAAAAATTTTTTTGGTGTGTGTTTATATTTTACTCCAAAAGATAAGTTAACTACTGAGGAACATCAAACTAAGAAATGTTTGGCTATATTTCTTCATAATCAAAACTAATCAGAAATTAAACTTGAGGTTTAAAAAAAAAAAACACACACACACACACACACACACACACAACACAAATAGGGCTGAAACGATTAGTCGAGTAACTCAAATAATTCAATTACAAAAAATATTCAAGGCAAATTCTGTGCCCCGAACCTTCGTTTAACAATGTAGTACATATGCCAGGCCTGTGTGTGTGTGGCACTGCAACGTCCTCAGGGGGTGAAAAAAAAAACAAAAAAAACAGAAGACTAAAGCATAACAGCTAATCAAATGAGCAATGATAGCTACTGCTTTCCAACATGACACACAGAGTAAAATAAACCTTTTAAGAGAAAGACGGTCCACGTTGATCATCTGAAAAAGACTGTGCATTTAAAGCAAAGCAGTGTGTTTGTCTATTTTATAAACACACGGTCCGCTTTATGTGGGGAGTGACTATTGACCCTGTGGCCGGCTGCTCTCTCTCTACCTGGTGTGAGGGGCTGTAAGACTGGGCGAGTCACAGCTCTGTCCCCAGCTACACTGACAAACAGCAGAACTCCACTCTTTCTTCTGTGTTTCCCTCAAACTCGAGAGTGTTTCGCTTTTTAATTTTCGCTTTTTTGAGCAACACGCAAAAAACTGCGAGGCTTGCATGTTCGACCTCCAGCTGAAATGCATCTGCTGAATCGTAGAGAAAGAGGGACAGGGGTCGAAATACATTTTTTAACCTACTTGCATTGGTGCTAGTAACAAAAAAATTACTTGCACCAAAAAAAGTTACTTGCACAACCAAAAGTCAATCTTATATCAACCTTAAAACTCCTCCTTTGATGTGTCAGACTCTTCCTCTCTGGGGAGAGTTTGAGGGGAGAGCAGCAGCAGCAGCAGCAGCGGCAGACAGTTTTTTTTTCCACATGCGCGAACGAACGAATCGTCCATGAAGATTATTTTATTTATTAACTACACAGATGTATAATAAAACAAATGGTGACTGGTTTATAACACAATTATGACAGAGTTTGAGGGGGAGAGAGAGCGAGGAACTATGGAGCGCCAGAAGTGTCACTGCAAAATGTTTGAGAGAATGTGCGCACGTTTTATGATATTGTGCGACCATTTTAAGCATCGTTTGAGTGAAACAAGGACACGATCTACTTAAACGTGGCCACAATTTGTAAAACGTGCACTCAACATTGTCTTAACACATAAATGTTGACTATTAGCCAACAAACCAGCAGACGGTGTAATACATTTCCCCATAACGTGACTCGCTTGGCAGAGAGCCGCGCAGCATTTGGAGCCATTTGAACAGAACGTTTCCTTCTCGCAACAAGGCAGGAGCCCCCGTTAGTAAATTTAATCTGCACAAAAGTGACTCACGATTGATATTTTAATGGCTTTGAGAGGGGTTAAGAAGCAGATTTGCTGCTTCTGAAAGGCAACAAAGCAAAGAAACGAAGCAGCAGGTCGGAACAGTGCTTCATTGCTTCGAGCTTCAAAACGATGCACGTATTACTTCACTTGACCCAGTCAGTACCTTGTAAGTCTTTTTTTTGGAATTTTATCCAAAAATCATAGCTTGCACATTTAGTTCTCGTATAATCATGCAAGATTGATAATGATTTTGATTCAACTCCTAACCCTCTTGAATAGAAAAAAAAAGAAAAAAAATCACTAACATACTTCTGTACGACTTTAGTTCTCTCTTGCATTGAAACTCTCAGGTATGATACTGAATACGTATTGGCACCTGATAACTGCACATTTAATGCAGATTCTGACACTTCACCACACCAACAGTTAACTGTTGAGAAAAGCCAGACAGGTTCTTTGTGGGATGTGAAAGCTAAATCTCAAATGCTTCTTGTCCTGTAGACTTTAGAAATGGTTCCTAGACAAAAGCCCGTCCGTCTTGGTGCTTTATATCCAGATCTCTTTTTCCCTCCTGTTTGGTGGTTGATGTTTTTTAAGGTCTGTTCAGGTCCAAGTTAGCCCAATGCGAATTAAGTTTTTGCTCAAATTCTGTAATGCTTACAGCTGTTCTGGCAAACTCTCCCAGACACTGATGACTCTCAATGTGAAGCTGCTCAGCTTTTCTATAGCCTGGTTTGATGAGCTTCATTTCATAATTGGTGTAAAGGTCTGAAACTGTGCTTAACGTTAATTGAAGTGAAGGAAGACCTGTGTAGTTTGTCAGTCTTCGGCAGACATAACAGATCGTCACGACAACAGAACCTTCAACTATCCACCTTGACAGAGTGACAAAACTAGCTGTATTATTCTCATAGAGACAAGGAGTGTGTGTGTGTGTGGGGGGGGGGGGGGGGCACCATCATCTACTACAGTTAAATAAGCCATACTCTTAAAATTACTGTAATTCAGCAGATTACTTGCGAATTCCGCCGATCTATCAATCCTATGATGGCGTTACGTTAGCATCGTGTTAGCTTGGTTTCAGTGCACGGGTGATGCTGATGAAAAAAAAAAAAAATACTGAAAACAATGATTAGATTAATACCAGCAGGTAAGAGGGCAGTTCAGTGGTTTGGTGATAAAGACGGGGGATGGGTGGAACTGCAGCACCGAACCAAAACCAGGAGCTCGACACTTACACATTCACGACTTCAACTACATAACGTTTATGACTCGATAGTAGAAGTGGTAAGAGGAAATATCCCCCCAAAATCGACTTTGTGTGCTCTAAGCTATAATTAAGCCAACATTGCGCTACCCGTAGCCCTACTGAATGATTTGCTTCAGCTAGCTAGCACGCGCCCCGTGGGCCTGGCTAGCAGCTAGCTAGCAGGCAGTAACAACTAGCTTTCCTGGTCTACATGATTAGAAACCTTGTCTCATGCTCTGAAACACCCACTCGAGCCCAAAGGAACCCGTCCAGCCAAAGCCACCAAGCGAAGATTCATGATCTTACATGCCTTGGCTGCAGCTGGGTGCAAAGTTACCGATGGTGGAAATTAGAAACGACGTCACAAGGAAGCCAGGAGGCTAAAGAGGAGACACTTCACACCAATCTCCACAACTTTTACCTCCAAATCACGTCCTTTGTTCTTGAAATTCTTCAGCCGCTGGTTATCCAGTTTCTCGTTATCAGCCATGTTAGCAATCCTGGTTGCGTTCAGTACAACGTTCACTAGTGGCTTTAGCTAGTCAGCTGAGCTTCTCTAGTTCCCCTTTCTCGCTGTCTTCGTTAGCGGACTATTTTTTGCTGCTCTATTCGCAGTGCATCCTGGGAATGCCGGCGATAGAAGGGCAGCCTCTCTGTGGCGTAGAGGAAGGGTGGGGGATTCCCCTGTATTCTGATTGGTTGATCTACTGCTGTCGTATGCAACGACGTCTATAGGGGGCGTAGAAGATTTATTTCCCTTTACCTTTTTCCGTTATATTTTATCTATCTATCTATCTATCTATCTATCTATCTATCTATCTATCTATCTATCTATCTATCTATCTATCTATCTATCTATCTATCTATCTATCAGAATCATATTTATTGCCAAGTTCTCACATACTAGGAATTTGATCTGGTGTTAGTGGTGCATAAACAACAATAATACAAAGAAAGGAAAAAAAATACTTCTGTAAGAAGTAAAAGAGTCAAATAGACAAGACCATGTATATTGGTAAATAAATAAAACAATGGGATGGAACTGTGCAGAAGCATATGATTGGTGTACAGGTGTACAGTAGCTTTCAGTGCAGGGATGAGCAATTTGTATTGTGAAAGTGGGGGAGAGGCAGTGTAAGTGGGGGTCTGTGGCATTATTCATAAGTCTAGCTGCAGATGGAAAGAAGCTCTTTTTGTGTCTTGACGTTTTGGTCCTGATGGACCTCAGCCATCTGCCAGAGGGGAGGGTAACAAAAAGTTTGTGTCCTGAGTGAGAGGGATCGGTCGCTATCTTCCTTGCTCGCTTCAGGGCCCTGGAAGTGTACAGGTCCTGCAGGGATGGCAGATTGCAGTCGGTCACCTTCTCTGCTGTGTGGATGATACACTGCAGTCTGCTCCTGTCCTTGGCAGTGACAGCAGCATACCAGACAGTGATGGAAGAGGAGATGATGGACTCAGTGATGGCAGTGTAGAGGTTCACCATCATTGTTTTTGACAGGTTGAACTTCCTTAGTACAACTGCTGTGATGCAGCAGACAAAAGTTGCACTATGCACAGTTTCTCCAATCACAGCCACAGAAGCCTTTATCTTCTTCAGAGTTGTCATTGGCATCTTGGTGGCTTCCCTCACTTGTCTCCTTCTTGCAAGGTCACTCAGTTGTTGTTTTTTTTTTTACCAACTGCAGTCAGAGTTACCATACAGTACCATACTGCTTATTTTCTTAATGATTGATGTTGATGATATATTCATGCATCCATCCCCTGACTTGTTTAAAGAAAACTGGCTGTAAAAGTGATGATTTGTATTAAAAAACGATCCTTATATTTTCTTTGTCCAATGTCTTATGGCCTGTGTAAATGGAGGGACTGTCTGTATACAAATGGCTGTGTATTCAAAATGGTTTAAAAGCCAAACCTCTACACTACAATGGCACAATTACTATTTTATTTCAGCTCAGTTGTGGTGGTGTATAGAGGCAAAAATTTTCTCTCTGTCCAAACACATATGGACCTGACTGTATTTTTAAAAATGAAACGCGTGTCCACATTTTACATCCGTTTCATATACCCACTTACTCCAGTTAAGGGTCACGGGGGGGGGTCTGGAGTCTATCCCAGCAGTCATAGGGTGTGAGATGCGTACACCCTGCATAGGACACCAGTCTGTCACAGGGCTCCACATTTTACAGATCTATATAAATTTATGAATGCATATTACAAGTAAATGGACTCTATTTCTAAGATTCAAGATATCTTGATTGTCATTTTGCAGTCGTGTGAACAAGCAAATTATTGAAAGTAACTTCTGTAAGGTCTATTCCAGAGTACCGGAGAGGAGAATTCGACCGATGGTCGAACCTCGGATTCAGGAGGAGCAGTGTGGTTTTCGTCCTGGTCGCAGCACACTGGACCAGCTCTACACGCTCCATCGGGTGCTCGAGGGTTCATGGGAGTTCGCCCAACCAGTCCCCATGTGTTTTGTGGATCTGGAGAAGGCGTTCGACTGTGTCCTTCGGGGCACCCTGTGGGGAGTGCTCCAGGAGTACGGGGTCCGGGGTCCTTTGCTAAGGGCTATCCGGTCCCTGTACGACCGCAGCAGGAGCTTGGTTCGCATTGCAGGTAGTAAGTCAAACCTGCTTCCAGTGCACGTTGGCCTCAGCCAGGGCTGCCCTTTGTCACCGGTTCTGTTCATTATTTTTATGGACAGAATTTCTAGGCGCAGCCAGGGTGTAGAGGGGGTCTGGTTTGGGAACCACAGAATCTCGTCTCTGCTGTTTGCGAACGATGTGGTTCTGTTGGCTTCGTCAAATCAGGCCCTTCAGCATGCACTGGGGCGGTTTGCAGCTGAGTGTGAAGCGTCCGGGATGAAAATCAGCACCTCCAAATCCAAGGCCATGGTTCTCGACCGGAAAAAGGTGCTTTGCCCTCTTCAGGTTGGTGGAGTGTCCTTTCCTCAAGTGGAGGAGTTTAAGTATCTTGGGGTCTTGTTCACGAGTGAGGGACGGATGGAGCGTGAGATCGATAGACGGATCGGTGCAGCATCTGCAGTGATGCGGTCACTGTATCGGACCGTCGTGGTGAAGAGAGAGCTGAGTAGGGGGGCAAAGCTCTCGATTTACCGATCGATCTACGTTCCGATCCTCACCTATGGTGATGAGATTTGGCTCATGACCGAAAGAACAAGATTGTGAGTACAAGCGGCCGAGATGAGTTTCCTCTGCAGGGTGGCTGGGCGCTCCCTTAGAGATAGGGTGAGGAGCTCGGTCACTCGGGAGGAGCTCGGAGTCGAGCTGCTGCTCCTCCACGTCGAAAGGAGTCAGTTGAGGTGGCTCGGGCATCTTTTCCGGATGCCCCCTGGACGCCTCGCTGGAGAGGTGTTCCGGGCATGTCCCATTGGGAGGAGGCCCCGGGGAAGACCCAGGACACGCTGGAGGGACTACATCTCTCAGCTGGCTTGGGAACACCTTGGGGTTCCCCTGAAGGAGCTGTGGGAGGTGTGTGTGGATCGGGAGGTCTGGGCGGCTTTGCTTGAGCTGCTGCCCCTGCGACCCGACTCCGGACAAAGCGGAAGAAAATGGATGGATGGATGGATGGAACTTCTGTAAGGTGCGTAAGTTAAAAAAAAGATGCAGACAACAAAAGAAAGGCATATAGAATAATGCACATCAAGTTAAAGTGCATGTGCATTCATGTCAATTATCTTAAAGAATAATAAATTGTATTTATTTCATGTTTGCACATCTGAAGTCAACTCTCAAAGAGTTTTACAATACTACATTACGTTCACACACAAAAACTGAACTTACAACTGACCTACAATCTAAAATGCATCATTGGGGTTAGTTTGTATAACTAAAACTAATGAGTATTTTCATCATGAAAAAATAAGGTTTTTGCATGTTCCCATTTTAACATGTTGATAATTTACAAGTTGTTGGTACAAAAATGTTCACAGTCTAAAAAAAGTTGCACATAGTGTAGCAAGATGAAGTCAATTTCCGCTTTGGCTGACCTGGTAGAGGGATGGTCTTTAGTTTGAGCAGTCCGGGGTTCGATCCCACTGCCATCCCAGCCACAAAGGTCCTCACAATTGGCGTTGTCGGCAGGACGTGGGTAGTCACAGAACATGCTTAAATGCACCTGTGACTTTGGGACGAAGTCAAAAATGGTGGGGAGATATGTAGCAAGACGAAGTCCTGATTGAAAAGATGTTCCCACTAGTTTGGCTAAAGGGGAATTCCCCTTTGGCTGAGCTGGTAGAGGAATGGTCTTTAGTTTGAGCAGTCTGGAGTTCGATCCCACCGCCATCTCGGGCACAAAGGCCCCCTGGTCACACTAGGTTGACATGGGTTTTTAAAATAATTAGTTTGATTTTCAATCTGGAACTGCACCATGTAGTTAAGAGCTTTTGACAAGAGTAAATCAATCATTTTTAGAAATGTGGAAAATGGTAATCAATGTATCTTGCCTATTCTTTGGGGGTTGGGCACCCATGACCTCACAACAATGTCCATGTATTGCATTGGCTGATGTGCTCCCTGGTTACCATGGAAATGGAGATATGTTTTAGGGCCACTCCTGGGTCATAAATCCATGTAAATCCATGAGTGTGAGACCCCGAAACTCGAGAAAATGACCCAGGAATAACGTCTTGTTTTTGACATTATTAGTGAGCCAATTAAAATATCGTGGTACTATTTGTTAGCCATTGAATAGTCCTTTATAACTGTGTGTTCAAGTTCAGCTGGCATCCACTTATTCCTTGGCTTCACAGTCATCGAAATAGCACCAAAATTCCCATATTTCAGGTTTGGCCAAAACCATGAAAACTGTACATTTTCTGCTCGTTTTATTGAAATGGAGATTGTTCTGTACTATCAAGAAGAATTGGATATGTTAAAACAATGTTTTGGGAAGAGGTGTGTGAAAAAAATTGGTTGCACTCTATATCCTGCTGAGCTATCAGTGTGTTTATCTATGGGGGGTACAGCACAAGCTGAAAATCATGCTTTTTCATGTGTGCAAAACACAGGAAACACACAATAATAAACAGATTCCCTGGCCATAGTAACAATAAATAACTTTCGGCCAACACGTTCTATGAACCTGTTCACCCTGACAGCACCAAATAGCATCTCAGGCCAAACAATGCATGCACGTATTTCAGGGTTATGAGCGTTGCACTGGGTGTGAACCAGACACAACCAGCTATGTCCTGGTCTCAAAATGAGTGCATACAATATCCATACCACTTGAGCTACGTCTTTTCAGGTCCATTTGGAGCTCCAGTCAGATGTAGCAGACCACTGCCGGACCCATGCTTTGAGCTGTCCCTGGGAATCAGCCTACCAAGCTTCCTGTGACCACCAGCATCCCCTTGGATGCAAAGCTTGTCAGGCACTGGCGGCTTGCCTACAGGACATATGCAGTGCATTTGATGTGGTCTCTTTTCCAAGTGAGGTCATCAAAGCTGACATGCAGTACCAGTTCTCAGAAGCCCAGAAAGCTGTGCAGGCATGGAAGGAGCACCAGATGCAAAGCGTCCATCAGGTGTGTTGGGGTGGTTAGACTTGGGGTACTGGACTTCAACATTATGATTATTTCCACTGCGTACTGTTGACCACTGTAAGCTGAGAGTTGGTGCTTGGGTATTCTCGATATTCCTTTTTGTAACTGTCGCATCTCCCAGTATGGCACCGTCAGCAGTGGCATCTCCCAGCATGGTACCGTCAGCAGTGGCATCTCCCAGCATGGCACCATCAGAGGTAGTCCCTTCGCCATCAGCAGACGTCCCTTCAGCCAGCCTGTTCTTTTGCCCAGAGGAAGCTTGTGAGAGTTCTTTCAGCACATACAATGAACTGCAGGCTCATCTGGACTTCGCTAACCATCAGAATCCTGTCTTTACATCTATGGATCGTGCAAAGCTTGCATTTGCTGGAAAGGTTGAGGAACGCCTGCAGAGTGTACCATTCTTAGCTGCTGATACCTGTGAGCTGGATGGGGTACCAGCAGAGATGGGCTGGGCTCTGAAATCAACCACTGTATCTACCCGCTTCTCTGACAAACAGAGGGCTTACCTCCAAGAAAAGTTCATGGAGGGGGAGAAGACTGGCACCAAACTAGATGGGGTCACAGTTTCCAAAAACATGAGAGTTGCCCAAGATGCTTCAGGCACCCGCTTGTTTCAGTTCAGTGATTTTTTTGTCACCCCAACAAGTAACAAACTACTTCTCAAGGTTAGCAAGTAAGTGGCGACACGGAACTCTTCTGGACCTGGATGCAGCTGAAGACCTCAGCGCTGCGGTTCCTGAGGGTGGTGTCACAGAAGTGGTAGAGGCTGTGACCTCCAGTCTGAAGGTCACCCATCCCATAGTTTTCCAAGTTGGTGACAGTGAGGTTAACCTTTGTGACCAGTACACCAGATGCAGTCTGTCAAAGTTCTGCATTGTTGATCTGAGGTCTGTTTGTGAGAACTTTGATATCAAGGTGACTGGGTCAGGCAAATGTAAACAGCCTTACACTGTAGCTTTGCAGGACTTTCTAGCAGTGTGTGAATGCCATGCACTTTCTTGAAATATTTAGTCTTGGCACCAGAGAAAGACTTCTGTGTAAGTTTGTACTGTAGTGATCTATCTGTGTAACGGAGGCCAGCAGGTGTCGCTGTGCAGATGTAGTTAGTAAACCTCACTCCCAACAGCTCAAAAGGATTCTCTGGTCACAAGGCCAGAGCCCTGGGTTTTAGCCTTCTGGTTAGAGAGTCCGACTCCCATGCCGGAGCTCGTGAGTTCACGTCCCGAGGGGAGCGAATGGGCGGAGTCATAACAACACAACGCAGAGTGCAGCCGCTACATCTGCATATACATGTATTGTATATGTATAAGAGTTGTCACTTTGACTCAAGGGCTGTTCTGAAATTATCATCAGGAAAATACAAGGTTTTGCCTATCTGGAGAACAGTGAACCATTGTTAAAGAACTTACCCTTGCAAAATTATTCACTTTCTCCAGTCCCCACTTCTCACTTGACCCAATGGACAAAACATAATGCCACCTACATCGCCTCAGAATAATTTCTGGAACAGCCCTCATAATCTTGAATTCTGTGCAATACTGATGTACTCGCCAGAGGAAATTGTGGATTTCTGTTAGTAATGATATAAACTAATTGTTTTGGTGTAGAGATTCACTATAATTAGCTGATCACATGATGGGAGATAAATTATTCCTTACTGTCAGACCAGCTCAAGATTGGACGTCATTAAATTTTGATTTTCTTCATGTCAAAAATCAATCAACTTCAGTATTTTGAATACTGTTTTTAATAATAACATGTGAAATATATATTTTTGGTGTCAGTCCATGACCATGATGACATTAGGGTAAGTTTAAGGCTCTGAAAATGACATCAGTGTTGGCAGAGACTGCCAAATATGCTTATTTAGATATTGTCCAGACCCAAATTATGGTAAAAATAAATTTGCGTGTACCAAACCTTAATGTCGAGTGCAACCAAAATTTTTTTTTATATATATACTGTATAGGTATCCTCCTTCATACACAGCCTGATACCACACTCTGAGAATGATTTCCATTTTTGTGGTCTTGTTGTCAATATGATCATTTTTTTCCTGAAATCTCACCAAATTGAAAATAGTGTAGAAGTGCCTGATAGAAGTGTCCAAAATGTATAATATGCCCATAAATACTCATAAAATGTTGTGTATGTAATAAAAATATGTACTTTGCTCTACACCATGATGTGTATATTTTCTCTTGTTTCAGTACTTACAGAGAACTTGAATGCTAAAAAGTCACTAAAACCTAGTCAAATCTTGGTCTGTAATCGGCCATTTTGGGGGGTTTGGGGATACTTACATGTAAGGTCTTGTTACTATGGGAACCAAGATGAATTCAGAAGAAATGTTTTGTGGTTTGTCACTATATACCATGGCCTTCATGTGTGTAAAGTTTTATCCAAATACGCCAACCCCCACTTTCCACCCCATGATTGATTTACTCTGTCAGAAGCTCTTAATTTGGACTTAAGTGAAACAAGTTAAAACATGTCAACAATTTTCACAAAATTAAGGTAGCAATTTGAGTGGACATTCCTGAGTAGAGTGGAGGTAAAATAAAGATGTTAGAATAACTATCCAACAACAGAAAACATTTTAATTAGGTTGATTCAACTTAATTAACCTTCTAGAGGACAAAGCAAATCAAGTATATTAAACCACTTAACTAAATGCTTTGCTCAACTTGAGTTTTTTCTGACTATTAAAGTCTCATGACATTTATTAGTCAGCAATGGCTGAGTTGGAATTTCTTTAAAACATCAGCTCAACTTCATCCATTTTCTTTACATGCTTATACCAATCAAGTGTCACAGGGGGGTTGGAGCCTATGCCAGCAGTCATAGGCGCTTGAGGCAGGGTGCCCCCTGGAGCGAATGCCAGTGTGTCACAGGGCCACATATATAGACAAACAAACACATTCGCGCTCACACCTGTGGTCAGTTTAGCATCACCAATTCACCAAGCGGGAGGAAGCCGGAGCACCTGGATGGAAGCCACATAAACACAAGGAGGACATGCAAACTCCACACAGAAAGGACCAGAAGGGAAGGGATCCCAGGACCTTCTCACTGTGAAGCAACAGTGCTAACCACTAAGCCACCGTGCTGCCCTCCAAGCAAATTACCTTCATTTTTTTAAGTTGATCAGTGTATTATACTTTAGAGTGTAGTCATAGTCTGACTTCTCCATCCTTTCAGCGACCACTTTCCTAGTGTTAGGTAGTTAGTAGTTTCTTGTGACGTTTAGGCACAGTAAACATCCCAACATATGACTATGATATCATCTATATACTGTACAAAGGCTGACATTATTAAAGTCAGTTTTGTTTTGTAATTAAATATTTATTGCAAAATTCTTACACATAATCTTCACAAAATTATAAGTGCACAATGTTATGACAGTAGTTTTAAAATACCACTCAAATTTCTGAGATGTTACTGTCCAGTTTTCAACTGCTCCACTCAAGATGTCATTAACATTGTGAAGATTTTTCTCACTGTAAGTAAAGTTTATTTGTATAGCACCTTTCAAGATAAAATCACAAAGTGCTGTACAGAAATGTAATAACACGTAAATAAAAATACAGTAACTAAAAACAACAATAACATAAAACTAGTTAAGACGAGTCTGTACAAATGGTAAATGGACTGCATTTATATAGCACTTTCAGGCGCTCAAAGCGCTTTACAATAATGCCTCACATTCATCGTGATATCAGGGTGCTGCCATACAAGGCGCTCACTACACACCGGGAGCAATAGGGGATTAAAGGCCTTGCCCAAGGGCCCTTGGTGATTTTCCAGTCAGGCTGGGATTTGAACCGAGGATCTTCTGGTCTTTGGTCCCAAGCCCAACAGAGTCCACGGAACGTAAGTGAAAGAAAGTGGCAAAGTTTTGACATGTTGTGACAGAAACAGCAGTCATTATTTTGCAGGTGGAGAAAACCTTTACAACTTCACATGAAATTGCTTGAGGGCAAATTATTACATAAAGAATAATCAAAGATTTAGCAATGAATTGTGATATAAAAAATACACTCGTAGTTATGTAGTGCCATTCTTTACAAGCAAACACTTAGCAGATTATATATATATATATATATATATATATATATATATATATATATATATATATATATATATAGTGAGGAAAATAAATATTTGATCACCTACCAACCAGCAAGAATTCTGTCTCTCACAGACCTGTTAATTTTTCTTTAGGAAGCCCTCTTATTCTGCACTCTTTACCTGTATTAATTGCACCTGTTTGAACTTGTTACCTGTATAAAAGACACCTGTTCACACACTCAATCAATCACACTGCAACCTGTCCACCACAGCCAAGACCAAAGAGCTGTCTAAGAACACCAGGGACAAAACTGTAGACCTGCACAAGGCTGGGATGGACTACAGGACAACAGGCAAGCAGCTTGGTAGAAGACAACAACTGTTATGATTATTTATTAGAAAGTGGAAGAAACACAAGATGACTGTCAATCTCCCTCAGTCTGGGATTCCATGCAAGATCTCACTTTGTGGGGTAAGGATAATTCTGAGAAAGCTCAGAACTACACAGGAGGACCTGGTCAATGACCTGAAGAGAGCTGGGACCACAGTCACAAAGATTACATTAGTAACACATGATGCTGTCATGGTTTAAAATCCTGCAGGGCAGCAAGGTCCCCCTGCTCAAGCCA
This sequence comes from Thalassophryne amazonica, assembly GCF_902500255.1. NCBI lineage: Eukaryota > Metazoa > Chordata > Actinopteri > Batrachoidiformes > Batrachoididae > Thalassophryne > Thalassophryne amazonica. Next base: position 97,248,174 of record NC_047106.1, read on the forward strand.
GCACATGTCCAGGCCCATTTGAAGTTCACCAGTGACCATCTGGATGATCCAGAGGAGGCATGGGAGAAGGTCATGTGGTCAGATGAGACCAGAATGGAGCTTTTTGGAATCAACTCCACTTACCATGTTTAGAGGATGAGAACAACCCCAAGAAAACCATCCCAACGGTAAAGCATGGGGGTGGAAACATCATACTCTTGGGGTGCTCTTCTGCAAAGGGGACAGGACGACTGGACTGTATTGAAGGGAGAATGGATGGGGTCATGTATTGCGAGATTTTGGCAAACAACCTCCTTTCCTCAGTAAGAGCACTGAAGATGGCTCATGGCTGGGTCTTCCAGCATGGCAATGACCCCAAACACACAGCCAGGGCAACTAAGTATGAGCTCCATAAGAAGCATTTCAAGGTCCTGTAGTGGCCTGGTCAGTCTCCAGACCTGAACTGAATAGAAAATCTTTGGAAGGAGCTGAAACTCCAAACCTGAAAGATCTAGAGAAGATCTGTATGGAGGAGAGGACCAAAATCCCTGCTGCAGTGTGTGAAAACCTGGTGAAAAACTACAGGAAACGTTTGACCTCTGTAATCGCAAACAAAGGCTACTGTACCAAATTTTAACATTGATTTTCACAGGTGTTCAAATACTTATTTGCAGCAGTAACATACATTAAAAAAATCATACATTGTGATTTCTGTATTTTTTTTTTTTTAGATTATGTCTCTCATAGTGGACATGCACCTAAGATGAAAAATTCAGACCCCTCCATGATTTCTAAGTGGGAGAACTTGCAAAACCGCAGGGTGTTCAAATACTTATTTTCCTCACTGTGTATGTATATATATATATAAGTCCTGTGTGTCTGAGTTTGAAGAAAACAACTCAAAGGTTTTTGATCTGATTTGGATCAAACTTGGTGGAATGTCTGAGGAATACCCAAGGACAAAGTGATTTCATTCTGAGAGCAATCACTTAGAAGACAAGTTTATATATATATATATATATATATATATATTTACACACACACACACACACACAGACGATATTTAGAATGGCTATTTCTAGGAATTGTTCAAGATGTACCCGAGGATGAAAAATACACTAATATGAAATCAACCTTCTATTGACCGCATGACCTTTGACCTATTGTGCCCTTTAAAGATCAGACTAATTCAGCATGGTTATTTTGAGGAACTGTTTATAGTTCCACTCATGAACACCCATATTAAATCACGTCACTTTGTATTGTTCATATACCCTTTTTTATCATATGTGACCATGAAATGTCAAAGTCAAGTTCATAGCTGTTTAACTCAGACAGTCTGGAGCCAACATAGATTAAAAATGGTGGAAGGGTTGTGTGTTGGAAAAGGATAATGTAGCTCAGTTTTGTACATGTTAAGGCTACATAGAACCATTTAGTGTCATAAATAGGTTGCATGAGTTGGATGTAAGATGAGTGTGTTTCAGTGTCTGAGTGTCCCTTCTTGATGTCTTTGAATCTGTTTTCTGCACATGCTGAATTGTCTCAAACAGCACTTTGTAAGGCCCCTCAAGACTGCTTGTGAAAATTTCTTCTTAATGGTTATCTTGAGATTTTCAGATGTTCCAGTCACATTTTGGATTATCACCACAGCACATCATAACTTGCCTTTATGAGTCATCAGTCTTTTTGCAGGGTTGCCTGTGAGTTGCATGTGCAGGTAGAAATGAACCTTATGCCATTAACCTGTTTCTGAAAAGCTTTCTCTTCTGTTCCTGCAGCATATGACCTGTTTCACAGCTGTCACAGTGAGGCCTTTAGACCTCATCTTCACTTTAATGTCCTCCTGAGTTTGCTCCAGTGGGGTCTTCATTAGATAGATTACCCTCCTAAAACCTTCTTCTAGTCCCACACCAGTGGTAGCTGAACAGGGTTGGATGAACCAGGCCCTTCCCTCACACACTACTTTCAAGTCCAACTTTAGGCAAAGATATGCTGGACTCAGAGCTCCTACAAGGTCCTGTTTGTTGGCAAAGACCACCAGAGGGACTCCCCTGAGACTTTTACACCTCAGGACCTAGTAAGAGAAAAACAAAGAAAAGTGTAAATCCATTCTATCAGCTCATACATTGAATGAAGGTGTTATTTTGTTGTGTCGCTTATGAAGAAGCGCGGAATTACCCGATGAAGCTCCTTGCGGGCCTCGTCCAGCCTGGTCAGGTCTGAACTGTCCACCGCAAACACCAGTCCTGCTGTGTCAGTGTAGTGATGCTTCCAGTGGGGTCTCATCTTCTTCTGTCCACCGATATCCCACACCGTCAGGGCTAGGTTGCTGCGGTCCGTCTCCAGCATCTCCACATTAAAACCAACAGTTGGCACGGTTGCCACGCTCTCATTATGCTTTAATTTGTAGAGCAGGGTGGTCTTTCCTGCCCCATCCAGGCCCAGCAACAGTACTTGAGCTTGTTTCTGGTACTTGGAACTGCGCAGACCCATTTGAAAAAGCTGATTACTCCAGTGTCTTGAAACTTGGGCGCTGATGGGATAATCCGGCAGAAGGTTTGAGTTGTTCTTGTGTTCTTCTGTGTGTAGATTGAAGTTGTTCTCTGTGTTATGGAGTCCGGGTGCCTTCAGAATACTTTATGTACACACAGGCAGACAGACCCCTCCCTCATGTTCTGACAAGATTCTCTCAGTTATTGCAGAACTTTCAGTAAAGCTATTTATATCTATCAAATGACGCTGCAATATGTGGGGAGGGGGAACTACGTGTCATTCTCTGGTTACCACAGCATGATCCCACATTAAAACAAACTCACACACAGGCATCTCTGCATCGACCATGGCGCTGAGGGACTGCCACACCGACAACGACCACAGCAGTCAGAGGACTTAGATCACACCTGCCACAGATCATCTCACACACCAGCAGCCAGGAAGTCCATGTTTGATACAGTAGGCAGACCGTGTTTCTTCCCAGCTGCATATCTCCCATCAGTGACATCACACAGCGATTTTAGTTCTTGGTTACTCATCCTGGTTGTCAGGATGTGAAGCAATTCCTGATATTTGTGTGCAAAAATACCTTTGGGAATTTAATCATCTCCAGCAAATATATATGCAAGATGATCATTGTTGGACTTACTGTGAGGGAAAGAACAGATTGTCACCCAGCAGGTGGCACAGGCTGACTATGAACAAGTGTTTCCAGATAGGCCCACAGGTTTACATACACCTTGGCTCAATCCTTCAAACTCAGTTTTCATTAACACCACACATTTCAAGTTAATGGACAGTATTTATGTTAGTTAGAATGTTTGCTTCATTTCCATATAAAGTTATTGAAAAATAATAGTTGAAAGACAGATTTTCTTGTTTTTAACTCAGTCAAATTTTCAGCAGGTCATAGGTTTACATACATAACCATGCTGCCTCTTTAAACAGTAGGGAAGATTCCAGACATTGGTGTCATTATTTTTAGAAGCCTTAGTGCCAAATTGGCCCTATTAGGATTTAACTGGAACATCTGTGGCTGTATACATGGGACAAATCTATCAAACCAGTTTTTCAGCATCCTGGGAAAAACTGTGGATTTAAATCCACAACTCAAGCTCCTCATTATGAGCAATCTACAAAAGATTCAGGTGCCATGAGGAACTGTATGATATTGTACAAAAGTATAAAAATCCTGGGACCATGGATTTTACATCATTCAGGAAGGTTAGGCATAATTACACCCAGGAATGAACAAATTCTGGTTCAACTACAAAGATCAGGTCTAGAGTTGATATATCCCTTGGAGTTCATTTAAATCAGTAATTTGGAAATGGAATGACCATGGCACATTAGATGTTACAGCAGAGTAGAGCAAGACATTCTCGAAACCAATTGCACAAAGCCACCAAGACACCCATGACTGTAGACCGTTTGTCTGTTGACTTGTCAGTGAAATATTGAGGGACTAACATAGACCTGGCTGCAAAACAAGCATGGTGACTCTGTGGTTAGAACTGTTGCCTCACAACGGGAAGGTCACAGGTTCAGTTCTGACCTGGTCCTTTCTGTGTGGAGTTTGCATGTTCTCCCCATGTTTGTGTGGGTTCCCTCTGGGTGATCTGACTTCCTTCCACTTCCAAAGACATTCAGGTTAGGTGAACTGGTTAGTGCCTTAATTGAGAGTGGTGACCTGACGAGTTGGTAAAAAAAAAAAAAAAATTAAAAAAAAAAAAAAAATAGCCTCCTGACTCGTGGTGCCATCTTGGGTTCAAAATAGCATTCGCTGTTAATGTGTCTGCATGGAAATCCAGGTATTTTATTTATTTATTCGCTGAAAATGATGGGTTGTTGTGTGTTTGGATGCACAAATAGACACAACAAGGGCTTCAAGATGTCCAGATTCCCCTCAGACCCGAACAGAAGAAAAATTTGGGAAAATAAAGTCAGCTGTGTGGGATGGAATCCAATTTCATCATCAAAGCTTTGAGGTAAATTTATTGTTCAGTTCTATGTACAGTAAAACTCACCTAAACTGTCATTGTATTCGCAGTTACCAGACAAAAAAGTCCCAAAGTTTATGTATTGTTTTCCATGTAATAACCACCGTATATATAACAGATTTTTCTCTCACATCGGATAAAATGTCCCGTCCGATCGCAATGTATTTCGATTAAAACCCTTCACATGTGGGACCGGAGTCATTTCCCTGATTAAAAACCGACCGTTTACCTGTCAAATCAGACACAACAGGATGTGATTTGACACTTTTCTTTCACTACTTTGTCTGCCATCATAATAGTTTTTGCTGATTACAAATGGATCAGAAAAGTCTGCACATTTACAACACGAAATCTGAAAAAGATGAAAATGTACAGCTTACCTTTAATTGGAGGTGATGATTGTAGAAAGAAAAGCTTGTTGAGGGGCAAATTAATCCATAATAAAGCATAATCCAGTGACAGAGAACTTTAAAATTGTCACGCATATCATTGTATGACATGGAATTACAGCTGTGCAGCTGCATAAATCAGGCTTTAAATTAATTAAGTCATCATAAATTGTAAATGTAAATTTGATAGCTTAACTATTTTTATATTTATTTTTGATACCACCTGTACCTGGATGTGTTGCTGTATGTGGTTAAATGATTTTAACATAATAAGTGACATAACACCCACACACTAACATTCCAGTGCTGCGATCAAAAATCAAATCATGTTTTAATGGTATTTCAAGAAAATAAAGTGGTCACTTATTGCTATTTCTTTAATATAACTAAATTGTGATAAATATTACATGGTTCTTTATGGAAAGGGGGTGTGGCGACTTTTAAAATTTTCACTTCTGGAGTGGGTGCACAAGAATAAGTATGAGAACCAGAATTAAATACTGTGTGCATAGTAAGATAATACATGGGATATAAGGTCAATTTTTTTTTTTTTTGTTTCATCTTAAAACTTTATACTGTGATAGTCAAAATAACATCACAGCTAATGTCCAAATATACACAGATCTCCCTGTAAAAGTCATTCATCATTCAAGCGATGTAACACTGCTTTGTCTTCAAATAAGATAAATGCAACAGGACACAAAGAGAGATTATGTACATTTATCATTTAATGTTACCTTTTTGGATCTACAGTTTAAAATTCATTTTTGCAGTTAACAAAAACAAGTACAAATGCCACATTCTGTAACGTACATTATAAGGTTAGGAGGCTGTGGAAATGTTAAAGACCAAACTTTTTATTTGACAGACAACTCTGGACTTCAATCCATACACAGGAGCAGATGTGCTGCTTTCTTCATTGTGGTATAAACAGTGAAGGGCTGAAAACATGAGCACAGTATGTACATTCATCTTACAAGTTAATGCCTATTGCAGACATTCTTTCAAGGATGATATTCTATGTGTGAGTTATCAAAGTATGACACTGAGGTCGTGCAGTGTGCATGTCATTATTCGGATGGATTACATAGGAAACAAATAGCACTGTAGTTCTGGATGCAGAGTCCCTAACAGAAAATGAACTAAAAATAAGGCAACAATGATAAAATTTGTTAACTGCTTATAACATTTACAGTTATGATTCAGAAAAACCTGAAATCAATCTGTATGTGTATGTACTAAATTAGATGTGTGATTTTAAATGACTATGATTAGATGACCAGGCAAAACTAAATTCTCAGTCTGGAATATCGTTAGCCCATGTGGATTACAATGAATGATAATGTAACATGTCAGGAAACAAAATTTTATATAATTTATTAAAACCTGCAGTTAAAAAGGGTTAACAATCTAACATGATGTGAAATTCTACAGAATAAAATTACAATCTAACAGCCCATTTTTATTTCTTAGCATCCACTATCTGCATTCTAATTCTCATGAGTGGGCACATTTGTTAATGTCATTTTTACATCAGCTTGCATGTTACACTCCTTTTGAGTTAAAAATCAATGCCTTCCTCAGTTCATCAGCTTTTGTTTGTCCCTGTTTTGGTGTTACTTTGGTGATTTGCATATGTATCCACCCAAAAATCAATTCAACTTTTCCTTTACCTAAAGCAAGCTCCGTCTCAAAATCTCAGTGCAATCCCTTTCTAGCTTTGTGAGATGTGTCCTGCTGACAAAGAGGCTGCTGGCTAATGGTAAAGGTGTGCACTCTCTGAGAGCCCGACAGACATGTATTACTATTACAGTTTACACTTTTTTACTTTGAGACTTGATTGCATTTTGCTGAACTGGTACACTATCCAACAGTTATTACATGTAATAACTGTTGGATAATAACTGTAATAACATCATGTTGCTACTGATGATGCATCATCAGTAGCAACATGATGTTTGGGTGCAACAAAAAGAGCAAAAAAACAAACAAACAAAAAAACCTAGATCGAACTAGAGTTCAGCTTTGCAGTTATCAAATATAAATCAAACAAGAAACTGTAGCAAGGAATGACAACACGCCTCTCAGCAAAACATTAAATGGGGCCACTAAAGATTACACTGAAACTCAGATCAAACTCAGAAAAAAAACAACCTTTAATTTATTTTGTATAACCTCTACAAAAACATGATCACCCCCCCACCGCTGCCAAAAATAACAACAAAAAATCAATTCACCAAACCAGCTATTTGTAAGATATATAAATTTTTAAAAATTTACACTTCGTGCACTATATCATCTCTCTACATGGATTTGAAGTCACAGCTCAGGATCTGCTGGTTATACGGTCTTAATTTTGGTGTCATTTTCAGGTTACAAGTTTGTAAAGGCTCTTCTGGAACACTTCCTTACAAAGTGGTCTATTACCATGGTGATGGACCCAAATTCAAAAATTTGCCCACTACCCAGATCTTAGTAACCACTGAGGCCTACATGTTAGACTTTTGTTTTAAAATACCAGAGGTTAGAGAGCAGAGTTTAAGTTTAAATTGGGTTTAATAGATAAAATAATGGGAACTTCATGCTGAAATGACCCCAAAATAGCTTCACTGAAGATATAAAATTAAGCTGAAACTATCTTTCAACCTATGGTGAGATAATACAGAAAACAGAAGATTCTGAATGTTAGGAATAATCTGACACCAAAATCTGAATCCAGTCCAAAAATCTATTTGCCTGTGATATCGCAGTTTGTGCACTGTAGGAACATTTTTTCCTGATCATCATCAGGGTTGTTCACACATGACATCAGCTATTGTTATGAGTTGTAGCAATGACAAGTGTTACGTTTTAGAAAAAAAGTTTATATATAAATGTAGTATCTCACTGGGTTGTGACTGTTGGGGAGCAGTTGAAGAGACAAGTTTGGGACAAAACACGTGAAATAGTGACAGTTTTTTAGTTGGAATCTCACTGAATTGGTACTTACAACACATTAGCGCATGTCGTCCAAATGTCACATGGATCAGTGGCGAAAATAGGAGCAAAAATTGCAACTAGTCTGCATACATATCATGCGAGTGCCACTCGAATGCTGCGCGGCACTCTCGTGAATGTTGAGCACTGCTCATGCAGGTGTAACTCTGAACTTGTGTAGTTGTGTAGCAGGTGTAACTCTGAACCCTGGCAGTAATAGATACTGGACTTATGCTGAGCACAGACAGATGGACAGACACAAAGCCTTCACGATATCCAACTGCCATATTTGATGGCCTCAAATAACAAAAGAATAAATCCAGATCGTGCACTTTGGCCTCATCCTCTGCCTGCTGCCTGGCTGCTGTACTCACTCTGCCACTTCCAGAAGTACTGTTCCTCTCAGATCATATAAAACCAAGAGTGTGTCCTCAACCCCTCACAAGTTGTCTCACATGTCGCACACTTTCTGACTCAGGAAAACTAAATTCAGAAGAGTTCGAGATTCCCGTGAGGACTCTGTGACTATTTAGAGAGAAAATGTGCCACACTGTATTTTTTTGTACTGTTCAAAATTCAACCAACATGAGAGCGACGCCCTGCGACTCACACAAGGAGACTGCAAAACCCCCACACATGTTTCACGAAAATTCATGAATTCCCTCAGGAATGGCGTTCGCACTCTGTCACAGCCCAGTGAGATACTACCCTAAATTACAGCATTTTCAGTGCCGTGACTTGGTCATACAAGACAATGTGGAATTACTGTTGGCAAACTATAAAAAATTAAATTAAACTGATGATCACATAGAGTAGGCATGAGTGAGACCTAAGTTTTGAACATATGTGGGAGTCAAAGTCCACGCTATCTTTTATAATTAGACTTGAAAAGACAATGTCTGTAACATCACACAAAGACAAACAGCACAGTCACTCACACATATCTATGGACACCAGTGAGTTTAAATCATAAATCTGATCATGCTGAATTAGACACTATGATACCTAAATGATTTAACTAACTGTAAAATGAAAAGGCATTTTTTGTAGCACTGAAATTCAGGGGGTCAGGATGTGGTGTGATGCATTGAAGGGCAAAGCCTATATATACTATGTATCTCAGACACAGTTGTCGCTCAGACCACTGTGGGTTCATGATTTGACTCTTTCATCTTATTTCATTCTTACTTGCCTTCAAATATCATGTAGATACTTTATGTGGAGGGTGTGCAGTCTACTGATCACTGGATTTTCCCTTAAACTTTACCACCATGACAGTGATGTTATCAGGGCAACCACGATAGAAGGACTGAAGGACAATGCTCTTGGCACCAAAATGAGGCTCGTCAAGTCGTTCCCTGATGAAGCGGACTGCCTCTTCATTGTTGAAGGTGTCCCACAGGCCATCTGATGCCAAGATCATGAACTGAGGCTGCAGCTTGTTCAGGTCGAAGGACAAGATATCAGGATCAGGAATGACCACATTGAGATTCTTTAGGGGATAATCGCCCAGTGAGCGAGACATAGCCAAAATGCCTTGAACACGCCACGAACCATTGAAACTGATAAAGCCACCTGAAGATAAAGATAAAAAGCAGAGATAAGAACAAAACAAAGACAAGAAAGATAAAATAAAAAAAATTTGTGGGACGTTATTCTTGGTCTCTTGGACATCCTTGCTACAATACAGATGGAGAGATAAGTTTACGTACAGGTTAAGTCAGGTCTGGGAGCATGCTATATGGTGCCCCACATTACCGCATCTACCACACTATGGAAACATCTTGGGTTCTGGACAGCAACCACCCAGGAAGACAACCATTCCATCCTCACCTCACAAAATTATCCATCTATCTGCTGCAGCCAGGTGAAATGTGGGTATCCTATTGTCCTTCTCCAGCCGCTGGGGTCCCCAATGCTCATCGTGCCCAGAGAAATGTGCCACATGTATATTAAATGAGCTAGAATCTATATTATAGTAACCAAGTGGCATCTGTGTACATGCGTGTGTATGGCTTCGGTCATGCAGAAACCGGGGAGAGCTGACATTTGCCGTTTGGTATGTTTATGTATTTTGGGTCTAGAATGCACGTTGTGAAAACGGAAAATTGATAGGACAAATATTTTTGGACAAATTAGCAATTTTGGCTAACGAGTAAACAATGGACGTTGTGCTGCAATGCACCATGGGAGTTCAGGATTTTGGGGTTTTAAATGTTGTTACTGTGGTTCATGTTAGTTTAACAGTGTTGTCAGTGTTACTGATTTATTGTGTTTTTGTATTTCAATTGGTTTTGTCAGTTTAGTTAAGTGTCATGTTGCCATTACCGTGGTTAAAGTGTGTAGTGCTTTTGATGTCTACCTCCACTGCCTCTGTTTCTGCATGTCTAAAATTCAAAGCCCCTGCTTGCGGCAGAATGTTGAAAAGACAAAAAGCTCTCTGTGCGTGCGTACATGTGGGTAATTTCGATCACAGAGAAACTGGGAAGAAGCTGACATTTGTCGTTTGGTATGTTTATGCATTTTGGGTCAAGGATGAACACCCCCAAACAGGGAACATTGGTAGGAGTAATATTTCTGGAGAAGGCACGGATATGAGCTAACAACACAGAACAATGGACGTTGCTAATTACATTCTGAACTCACACGCCATTCCAGGGGGAGGTGGTGGCGTAACGGTCTGCACGTTGGACTGGGATGCCAGCGATCCCGGTTCGTTTACCCATTGCAGCCAAGCTCCCAACTGGCACCTTCAATAGGACTGCTGGGGAGGAGTGAGAGACACATGCCGTGGGCCCTTCTGGACATAAGCTTAGGGCTTTCTTTGGTTACCCACGTCAAATAAGAACCTCTTCTTTCAGCAGAGGCCATCTGGACGGGGGCTAACAGCCATGACAACATAATATATATACATCCTTTGACACATGAGGTGGACTGACAACAGATCTGTGATATCATGCTCATTTTGGATGTTACACCATGATCACAGCTGTAATACACATCATATCGCAGTAACACATATGAAGGACTGACTGACGTCACAACTGTATTACCAAGCCATCACAGTATGAATACAATAAATAATCACCTAGAATTGCTCCAGATGGACCCACTCGGTGCACACCAGCGTGCCTGGAGGGGCACAGGTGGGCAAACATTCAATCATCTTTATACTTTGATTTATTCCCCCTTTTGACAGGTATGTGTCAGACATCATTACATATGGATCACTAAGGTTGGCGACGTGATCAGCAACGTGGTTGGCACCGTGGCCGCATCCTTGTGAAATTGGAGGCACACGACAGTCTGCTATATGAAAATACGATGCTTTGCCCATATAGACCATTGAGGAAGGAGGCTCAGATTAATTACAATAAATTTTTGATCCTTTGTTATAAAAGTGCATGAGTAAATTTGCAATTAAAGAACTAATGAATAAGTTAGAGGCATCATAGAGCATAAATTCAAAACTGATGTTGAAAAGCTACAAAAGGGTGTAAGGCTGTTCATGAAGACAAAGGCCAAGCATTTTTTTAAATGTCAATTTTGGTTTAATAGACAATTCTCCAATTGACCGTGAACGATGCCAATTGTCGTAGTCCTTCAGAAGCTTTTTACAAGTAATTCCAACATTTTATGGAATTTTATGGAAAATTTTATGCTGTTGAAAGACATATTCATCATGTTGTATATAAACCTTTGATCCACTGAAAATCTGAAAAAGTTAACTTCTTTTTTGTCTTTCAGCTGTTCCCGTTAGGGGACGCCACAGCAGATTAATCGTTTCCATCTCATCCTGTCCGCTGTATCTTCCTCTGTCACACCAACCACCTGCATGTCCTCCCTCAGCACATCCATAAACCTCCTCTTTGGCCTCCCTCTTCTCCTCCTGCCTGGTGGCTCCATCATCAGCATCCTTTTCCTTATATACCCTGGGTCCCTCCTCTGCACATGTCCAAACCATCTCAATCTCGCCTCTCTGACTTTGTCTCCAAACCGTGCCAACTAAGCTGTCCCTCTGATATGTTCATTCCTAATCTTGTCCATTCTTGTCACTCCCAAAGAGAATCTCAACATCTTCAGCTCTGTCATGTCCAGCTCCGCCTTTTGTCTTTTTGTTAGTGCCACCGTCTCTAAGCCGTACAACATAGCTGGTCTCACTACTGTCTTGTAAACTTTCCCCTTCACTCTTGCTGATATTCTTCGGTCACAAATCACTCCTGCCACCTTTCTCCACCCACTCAACCCTGCCTGCACTCTCTTCCTCATCTCTATGCCACACTCTCCATTACTTTGAACAGTTGACCCCAAATATTTAAACTCATCTACTTTCACCACTTCTACTCCTTGTAACTGCACTATTCCACTGGGCTCCCTCCCATTCACACACATGTACTCAGTCTTGCTTCGACTGACTTTCATTCCCCTTCTCTCCAAAGCATATCTCCACCTCTCCAGACTAGACTCAACTTGCTCTCTACTCTCACTACAGATCACAATGTCATCTGCAAACATCATAGTCCATGGGGACTCCTGTCTGATCTCATCCGTCAACCTGTCCATCACCACTGCAAACAAGAAAGGACTCAGAGCTGATCCTTGGTGTAATCCCACCTCCACCTTGAATGAGTCTGTCATTCCGACTGCACATCTCACCGCTGTCACACTATTTTTGTACATGTCCTGCACTACCCTAACATACTTCTCTGCCACTCCAGACTTCCTCATACAATACCACAGCTCTTCTCTTGGCACCCTATCATAAGCTTTTTCTAAGTCCACAAACACACAATGTAACTCTTTCTGGCCTTCTCTGTACTTCTCCAACAGTATTCTAAGGGCAAACATTGCATCTGTAGTGCTCTTTCTCGGCATGAAACCATATTGCTGCTCACAGATCTTTACCTGTTTTCTAAGCCTAGCTTCTACTACTCTTTCCCATAACTTCATGCTGTGGCTGATCAGCTTTATGCCTCTGTAGTTACTGCAGCTCTGCACATCACCCTTGTTCTTGCAAATAGGAACCAGCACACTTCGTCTCCACTCCTCAGGCATCCTCTCACTTTCCAAGATTTTATTAAACAATCTGGTTAGAAACTCTACTGCCATCTCTCCTAGACATTTCCATGCCTCCACTGGAATGTCATCTGGACCAGCTGCCTTTCCGCTCTTCATCCTCGTCATAGCAGCCCTCACTTCTTCCTTACTAATCTCTTGTACTTCCTGATTTACTCTCACTACATCATCCAGCCTTTTCTCTCGCTCATTTACTTTATTCATCAGCTCTTCAAAATATTCCCTCCACCTTCTCAGCACACACTCCTCACTTGTCAGCACATTACCATGTGCATCTTTTACCACCCTAACCTGCTGCACATCCTTTCCAGCTCTGTCCCTTTGTCTGGCCAATCGGTACAAGTCCTTTTCTCCTTTCTTACTATTCAACTTCTTGTACAGCTCACAATATGCCTTTTCCTTTGCTTTTGCCACTTCTCTTTTCGCTTTACGCCGCATCTCCTTGTACTCCTGTCTACTTTCTTCATCTCTCTGACTATCCCAAAACTTTTTCATCAACCTCTTTCTCCTTATGCTTTCCTGGACCTCTTCATTCCACCACCAAGTCTCCTTGTCTTCCTTCCACTGTCCAGATGTCATACCCAGTACTGTCCTAGCTGTTTTCCTCACCACATCTGCAGTACTTTTCCAGTTGTCCAAAATTGCTTCCCCTCCAACTAGTGCTTCTCTCACCTGCTTGCTAAATTTCACACAACAGTCTTCCTCCTTCAGCTTCCACCATCTGATCCTTTATTGAGCTCTCACTCCCTTCTTCTTCTTTACCTCTAAAGTCATCCTACAAACAACCATCCTATGCTGTCTAATGGCGCTCTCTCCTGCTACCACCTTACAGTCTCTGACTTCCTTTAGCTTGCATCTCCTATAAAGAATGTAGTCCACCTGTGTGCACCTTCCTCCACTCTTATATGTTACCCTGTGCTCCTCCCTTTTCTTAAAGTAGGTATTCACCACAGCCATTTCCATCCTTTTTGCAAAATCAACTACCAACTGTCCTTCCCCATTCCTATCCTTGATACCATATCTACCCATTACTTCCTCATCACCTCTGTTCCCTTCACCAACATGCCCATTGAAGTCCGCTCCTATCACCACTCTTTCATGCTTGGGCACACTCTCTACCACCTCATCTAACAGACTCCAGAAATCTTCTTTCCCCTTCATCTCACAACCTACCTGTGGGGCATATGCACTGATGATATCCATCATCACCCCTTCAATTTCCAACTTCACACTCATCACCCTGTCAGACACTCGCTTAACCTCCAACACACATTTAACATACTCTTCCTTTAAAATGACCCCAACACCATTTCTCTTCCTGTCCTCACCATGGTACAACAACTTGTACCCACCGCTGATGCTCCTGCTCTTACTTCCCTTCCACTTGGTCTCTTGCACACACAATATGTCTACCTTTCTCCTCTCCATCATATCAGCCAGCTCTCTCCCTTTACTAGTCATACTACCAACATTCAAAGTCCCCACTCTCATTTTCCACCCTTCTAGTTTTCTTTTTCTCCCGCTGTTTGTGGAAACATTCTCCTCCTCTTCTTCATCATCGTCTTCACCCAGCAGAAGCCTAACTTCCACTGGCACCCTGTTGGGCAACAGCACCGGTGGCGGATGTTGTTAACCCAGGCCGCGACCGATCCGGTATGGAAATTCAATTCTTAGTCTGCATTGTTTGGGTTGGCTTGTTTTACGCCAGATGCCCTTCCTGACGCAACCCTCCTCATTTATCCGGGCTTGAGACCGGCACTCAATGTACTGGCTGCACACCCCATGTGGCTGAGTTTAAAATCTGAAAAAGTTAACAACAGAAATAAATAGATATTTTTGTGCCGTGTTTGTCTGTCTGTTGCCTTGCTTGCCTCGTTTTGCCTCTCCAGCTTCCAGAGCCACGAACAATAAAATCTGTTCTAACCATCCTTCTTTGTGAGTCTCTGCATTGTGGTCTTAGTGTAGATCTGTTACAGTTCCTAAGTGGAGAACAAGCCAATATAGGACTTACTCTGTTTAATGTCTGATGGGATCAGATGTACAGAGTGGCATAGGTGCTCAAAATGGAAATTATGTAAAAGGCAAAATTAAAACATCAAGATATAAATTACAAAAAATTACTGATGAGTCTGAAGTTGTAGTTTTGAAAACTTCAAGTGAACTCACCTGCCTAACTTTGGTTGGTAAACTATTCCAGAAGACAGAATAGGAGCTGAAAACACTCTGTTACCTGCTGTTATTTTTCCTAACTTTTGGTACACACAGCAGGCAGCCCCACTGCCACTGCAGCAACAATCACAGCACATATGGCTGAACCGACCCAGCTGTATATAAGATGGCACACAACCACTGAGTGTCTTATTAAATAATAACAACATTTTAATATACAAAACATGCTAGTATGTTCAACTTCAGTACACTTATTACATCCAGATGGAAAAGTTTTGTTTTCAGTGCTGCGTTTGTGTGCATGTGTCTGTGTTTCAACAACAGAATGCAAAGATTTTTGATCCGATTTTGACCAAACTTGGAGGAAGGGTTGAAAATGGGCCAAGGACAAAATGATTTGATTTTGAGAACTGGTACAAAGCAAAGGTTGCAGGCCAAGGTCAAATTTCTTTTCCCAGTGCTTATGTATCTGGATATTTATAATGGCTATTTCCTGTAATTGCTTAAAGACACGCCTATGATTATAATTAAACATTAATATGATGTCTGATACAGCCTTCCTATTGGTCACGTTTGATGTGTTGAGATGTTTCACAATGACAGTGAAACATTAAAATTAAATCATATCAGTTTTCTCTTGGTCCTTAAACCTTGCTCCGAAAACTGAACAGTTTGGCATCGATGTGGATTAAAGATGATAGAAAGGTTGTGTTCATGAAGGACAAAGTTGTTCAATTTTGGACAGCCTTGCTCAAATGTCAGGGCCACCCAGAACCATATATTATGGTATCACTGAATTACTTTGCATGAATCAGCATCAAATGTGTGAGGCTCCAGTGCTGTACAGTGCCCTTTCTAATTTAGCTTTTAACAGACTGAAATAAAAAATATCATTTTCATACTTTTTTCAAATTATGTCTTTTTATCTCAAAGTGAAAAAGCCTATAGCATAACTAACGTTAATTAAAAAAACCTCAAACATACTCTTCCAATTTATTGTGGTTTGATTTAAATGTCCTGGATCGAGATTCAGGCTTTTAATGACTTCCTGGACTCATCAGAAGTGTATCTATATGTGGTGAAAGAGTTGAAGTTGTCGAGACATTCAGGGGCAGATTCAGAATTTTGTAAGGGGGAGGGGGAGCATGGATTTGCAAATGAATAAGACATGACTAAGGAAATTTCACAGAAAGTTTTGAATTTTTAGGTGCCGTTTCATGCATTTTGAACCATATTTTATTGCAAAATACACTATCCATCCATCCATTTTCTTCTGCTTTATCTGGAGTCGGGTCATGGGGGCAGCAGCTCAAGCAAAGCCGCCCAGACCTCCCGATCCACACACACCTCCCACAGCTCATCCGGGGGAACCCCAAGGTGTTCCCAAGCCAGCCGAGAGACATAGTCCCTCCAGCGTGTCCTGGGTCTTCCCCGGGGCCTCCTCCCGATGGGACGTGCCCGGAACACCTCTCCAGCGAGGTGTCCAGGGGGCATCCGGAAAAGATGCCCGAGCTACCTCAACTGGCTCCTTTCGACGTGGAGGAGCAGCGGCTCGACTCCGAGCTCCTCCCGAGTGACCGAGCTCCTCACCCTATCTCTAAGGGAGCACCCAGCCACCCTGCGGAGGAAACTCATCTCGGCCGCTTGTACTCGCGATCTCGTTCTTTCGGTCATGAGCCAAATCTCATGACCATAGGTGAGGATCGGAACGTAGATCGATCGGTAAATCGAGAGCCTTGCCCCCCTACTCAGCTCTCTCTTCACCACGACGGTCCGATACAGCGACCGCATCACTGCAGATGCTGCACTGATCTGTCTGTCGATGTCACGCTCCATCCATCCCTCACTCGTGAACAAGAACCCGAGATACTTAAACTCCTCCACTTGAGGCAAGGACACTCCACCGACCTGAAGAGGGCAAAACACCTTTTTCCGGTCGAGAACCATGGCCTCGGATTTGGAGGTGCTGATTTTCATCCCGGACGCTTCACACTCGGCTGCAAACCTCCCCAGTGCATGCTGAAGGTCCTGATTTGACGAAGCCAACAGAACCACATCGTTCACAAACAGCAGAGACGCGATTCTGTGGTTCCCAAACCAGACCCCCTCTACACCCTGGCTGCACCTAGAAATTCTGTCCATAAAGATAATGAACAGAACCGGTGACAAAGGGCAGCCCTGGCTGAGGCCAACGTGCACTGGAAACAGGTTTGACTTACTACCAGCAATGCGAACCAAGCTCCTGCTGCGGACGCACAGGGACCGGATAGCCCTTAGCAAAGGACCCCGGACCCCGTACTCCCGGAGCACCCCCCACAGGGTGCCCCGAGGGACACGGCAGAACACCTTCTCCAGATTCACAAAGCACATGTGGACTGGTTGGGCAAACTCCCATGAACCCTCGAGCACCCGATGGATCGTGTAGAGCTGGTTCAGTGTGCCGTGACCAGGATGAAAACCACACTGCTCCTCCTGAATCCGAGGTTCAACTATCGGTCGAATTCTCCTCTCCAGTACTCTGGAATAGACCTTACCGGGGAGGCTGAGGAGTGTGATCCCCCTGTAGTTGGAACACACCCTCCAGTCCCCGTTCTTAAACAGAGGGACCACCACCCCGGTCTGCCAATCCAGAGGCACTGTCCCCGACCGCCATGCGATGTTGCAGAGGCGTGTCAGCCAAGACAGTTCCACAACATCCAGAGACTTAAGGTACTCAGGACGGATTTCATCCATTCAGCCTTGCCACCGAGGAGGTTTCTAACCAACTCGGTGACTTCGGCCTGGGTAATGGATGAGTCTGCCTCTGAGTCCCCTGTCTCTGCTTCCTCTTCGGAAGACGTGATGATGGGATTGAGGATATCCTGGAAGTATTCCTTCCACCGCCCGACAACATCCCCAGTCAGGGTCAACAGCTCCCCACCCGCACTGTAGACAGTGCTGGTGGAGAGCTGCTTCCACTTCCTGAGGCGTTGGACGGTTTGCCAGAATTTCTTCGAGGCCGACCGATAGTCCTCCTCCATGGCCTCCCCGAACTCCTCCCAGACCGGAGTTTTTGCCTCTGCGACCGCACGGGCTGCGGCACGCTTGGCCTGCCGGTACCTGTCAGCTGCCTCCGGGGTCTTGTCTTTGTTGCAAAATACACCAGAGAGAAAATAAACTTTATAACCTGTTTTTTTTTTTTTTTTTTTAACTAATTTGAACTTTATTGTACAATCCTGAATGTGATGCGATGACATTATGATGACAACTAACAGAGAACATTTGAAATGTCTGTGTCTAAAAAAGTGAACATCTTTGCTACATCTTGCTGAATCATGGTCTGGTATAAATGTATCAAGCTAAGTCTCTTGTTGCTGAATAGAGGGTTCAGAAACAGCACTCAGCAGGGATTTGCACGCACCACCGGATCTGCCCCTGACATTCACTTGTCTCGACAGTGACATACACATCTCTTGGTGACATACACATCTCTGAGTCCTCGGCCTTTGAGATTGAGAGGCGTCTGGGAAAAGTTTATAGATGCCTGATGTCACTAGACAGAGGTGTTTGGTGATACCGATACCTGCAGGCGATCAAAGGTCCAAATCTTTAGGGTCCTAGGGCCTCATGTACAATGCGTGCATAGGCACAAAAACTTGGTGTACATCCGTCTCCATGCCAAAGTGCAGATGCCTCAAAAGCAAAATGACCGTGGAAATGTGTGGTGCATCACACAAAATTCCTGGCTGGCATACACACGTTTCTACAGCTATTGTTCCATTGCCAACATGTAGAGGTGATGCTGGGAACCATTAACAGTGTGAAACCAAGAAGTCATCAGAGTAATGTGCACATCAGCAACACACTTATGAACAATTAACACACCCACATGTTTACAGTTATATGGGTGAACATAAAAGCATGCACAAAGTGATGCGTAAAATGGCGTTAACCATAGTTACGTTAGCATTGTTAGAGGACCTTGCAAATGGTGCAATCTGACGTGAGCATGTATTCAGGGAACGCAAGGATTTACTTGCAAATGATGATGATTCACTCATAAACCGATTTCGTTTACCAAGGCCACAGTCACTGGAGTTGCACACAGAACTGTGGACGGCGCAGAGCGCAATACGGCGAGGAAACGGGTTGTCTGTGCCCACACAGGTGCTGACCACGCTGGGCTTCATCCAGGTACATTCCAACATTATAGCACATTTTGCAGCGAGAGCCAGTTTCCCAAATGTAATCGGAGCTGTTGATTGCACACATATTGCTATAAAGGCGCCATCACATGATGAGTTTGTTTTTGTTATTAAGAAACATTTTCATTCCATCAATGTTCAAATCATATGTGATGTGCAAATGTGCATCAGGCTGGAGGCTGGCACAGTGCACAATGGGGAGCTACTTGGTGGTTAAATCAATCAACTTCAATCAATCAACTTTTTTCTTGTATAGCGCCAAATCACAACAAACAGTTGCCCCAAGGCGCTCCACATTGCAAGGCAAGGCCATACAATAATTATGAAACACAGTCTACGTCTAAAGCAACATAACCAAGGGATGGTCCAGGGTCACCCGATCCAGCCCTAACTATAAGCCTTAGCGAAAAGGAAAGTTTTAAGCCTAATCTTAAAAGTAGAGAGGGTATCTGTCTCCCTGATCTGAATTGGGAGCTGGTTCCACAGGAGAGGAGCCTGAAAGCTGAAGGCTCTGCCTCCCATTCTACTCTTACAAACCCTAGGAACTACAAGTAAGCCCGCAGTCTGAGAGCGAAGCGCTCTAATGGGGTAATATGGTACTATGAGGTCCCTAAGATAAGATGGGACCTGATTATTCAAAACCTTATAAGTAAGAAGAAGAATTTTAAATTCTATTCTAGCATTAACAGGAAGCCAATGAAGGGAGGCCAACACGGGTGAGATATGCTCTCTCCTGCTAGTCCCCGTCAGTACTCTAGCTGCAGCATTCTGAACCAACTGAAGGCTTTTTAGGGAACTTTTAGGACAACCTGATAATAATGAATTACAATAGTCCAGCCTAGAGGAAACAAATGCATGAATTAGTTTTTCAGCATCACTCTGAGACAAGACCTTTCTGATTTTAGAGATATTGCGTAAATGCAAAAAGGCAGTCCTACATATTTGTTTAATATGCGCTTTGAATGACATATCCTGATCAAAAATAACTCCAAGATTTCTCACAGTATTACTAGAGATCAGGGAAATGCCATCCAGAGTAACGATCTGGTTAGACACCATGCTTCTAAGATTTGTGGGGCCAAGTACAATAACTTCAGTTTTATCTGAGTTTAAAAGCAGGAAATTAGAGGTCATCCATGTCTTTATGTCTGTAAGACAATCCTGCAGTTTAGCTAATTGGTGCGTATCCTCTGGCTTCATGGATAGATAAAGCTGGGTATCATCTGCGTAACAATGAAAATTTAAGCAATACCGTCTAATAATACTGCCCAAGGGAAGCATGTATAAAGTGAATAAAATTGGTCCTAGCACAGAACCTTGTGGAACTCCATAATTAACTTTAGTCTGTGAAGAAGATTCCCCATTTACATGAACAAACTGTAATCTATTAGACAAATATGATTCAAACCACCGCAGCGCAATGCCTTTAATACCTATGACATGCTCTAATCTCTGTAATAAAATTTTATGGTCAACAGTATCAAAAGCAGCACTGAGGTCCAACAGAACAAGCACAGAGATAAGTCCACTGTCCGAAGCCATAAGAAGATCATTTGTAACCTTCACTAATGCTGTTTCTGTACTATGATGAATTCTAAAACCTGACTGAAACTCTTCAAATAGACCATTCCTCTGCAGGTGATCAGTTAGCTGTTTTACAACTACCCTCTCAAGAATCTTTGAGAGAAAAGGAAGGTTGGAGATTGGCCTATAATTAGCTAAGATAGCTGGGTCAAGTGATGGCTTTTTAAGTAATGGTTTAATTACTGCCACCTTAAAGGCCTGTGGTACATAACCAACTAACAAAGATAGATTGATCATATTTAAGATTGAAGCATTAAATAATGGTAGGACTTCCTTGAGCAGCCTGGCAGGAATGGGGTCTAATAAGCATGTTGATGGTTTGGATGAAGTAACTAATGAAAATAACTCAGACAGAACAATCGGAGAGAAAGAGTCTAACCAAATACCGGCATCACTGAAAGCAGCCAAAGATAACGATACATCTTTGGGATGGTTATGAGTATTTTTTTCTCTAATAGTCAAAATTTTGTTAAATTTGTTAAATTTTGATAAATGTGGTGGTTCCGAACAAACACCAGCGCAATTTGGGCATGTCCACATTCAAATATGTTTTTTATTATTATTAATGTGTTTTCTTTTTCTTGATGATGAAACTGGAGAACGTCTTAACAGGCCCCGACTGTCATCCTGTGTTGTGTATTTGTCAATAAACATGCCTCACGTGTCAATAAACGCGTGTATAATGTTGTGAATATCACACACTGTCAGCCTCTGTGCACCTAATATTTTTTTCTTCAGTGTGAGTGCACTCCTCTGACCATCAGCATTTACACACATGGACACACTCATTTAATTTTCATTTTACATTGTGGTGAGCTGCATGGGAGAATGGCGACAGAGCCACCGCAGTCATTGTTTTTGCACGCTGCCTCTAAAAGTGCTTGAATTTTTACACACAACGACACAGAGGCAATGGCAGACATCATAAAACACACTACGCTCCACACTTATGGTCCCGGTTTTGCAGACCGACACACCCCCCCCCCCCCCCCCCACCTAAAAATTGGTCTGCCCTGCCTTCACTGCGAAAGCGTCATTTGGGACCACAACAGCTCATCTGAGCCTGAGTCTCTACACCCAAAGTGATCAAACAGGTTAATGTGATTATTAACCATCAGATGACAAGGTAAAACCACTTAAATCATTCTAAAGTCAGTTTTAAGCAGAAACGAGGCGATAATCAGTGAGTCGCTACCGATGCTTTGAAATGACAGAGGTGCAATGAACGTAGCACCAGCAGCTCATCTGGCTCCTTTTCTCCGATCGCTTCCACTGTCTTTTATTATGAAATAAAGCTGAATTTATGTGGAAATGATTGTTGTACAAAAGCGTCAGATATCTGTCGCTGAGATAGATGATGACTGGAGTGCAGTTTAATGGCCCAGCCACACAACATATAACGATTCCTGAACGAAGGGAAAAAGTAAACAAAAGTCACAAATCGTCCCAAAAAATGTGGACGAATGAGCTTTTGACTTTTCCCATCACTGCATAGCCTGCGAATCAAGAGCGCAAAAGGAACGAAAGGGGAACAAAAAGAAACCAAAGCTAACGATCTCCACACTTTAAACAAATGTGCCTGGAGCCACTGCTGGAGCAGTGTGTGTCTGCATCCTGCTCTGCATTCCAGGACTTGGCCCTGGGATGGAGCTCTGTAGCGCCTGAGTCCTGGAGAAGCTGCAAGCAGAAGCGTGCGATCTGACCCACTGTGGAGATCTGTGCGCACGTTGGTGGATCCACCTGCTCTGGTTGCTGGTCCAGAACAACAGAGGGATCACCTCCTCATCAGAATCCTCACTGTCTGGTTCAGACTGATGACACGCTGCGCACTCCATCTTGCTCCAATTAAAAAAAAAAAATGCTAGTGTGCCGTGGTGCTGCTGTATCACTGTATTACGTTACTAAGCCATATATACTGATTTATAACAGAAAACTATCAAAAGGGGGAATGAAAATAAGCGTAAAGATGACTGAATATATCGGAGCAGTAAACTGATCAGTCCGTATGAATGCCGCTCATTGACTCCCTATGTGCGGTTATTTCCACCAGCTGTGTTGTGGATCAGCTGATCCACAACACAGCTCTGTTTTGAATTCTGTCTTCCAGAACAGCTCTTATAAAATCTTCTGATAATGTACCTGTTACCACATGTACAGAAGGGTTTGATTGTCATTCCTACACTCATATTCAGTGTTGTATAGTAACAAAAGTAAAAATACTTCACTACTGTACTTAAGTACATTTTGGGAGACTTTGTACTTTACTTGAGTTTTTAAATTCAGCTTACTTTCACTTTTACTTCACTACATTTCCGACTTTAATTGCATACTTCTACTCTGATACATTTTCTATGTGCCATGCCGTTACTAGTTACAAAAAAAACAAACAAACAAAAAAAACACACACAAACACACGAAAAAAGTCATGTTTTCACCCAGAGACACCAGTGATTACTAGTGACTGCAACAAAGTCAGGCTGATTTGTCATGAGGCATGTCCGATAGGCTTTTTTGCAGTTGTGCACTTGGGGGGTGTTTGTCAGGAAAATGATCATTTCTCTACATTTTGATTACAGACCTGCAGCAGGTCTGTAATTAACTTTTCTGCAGCGCAGCTTTGCTTTGAACCTTGAACCAATCGAAGCAGTGATTCGCAGGTTGAAGCAGTGCTTCAACCTATGATTTGTGGATTTTATTTCGCTTTATCCTAATTTTTTTCCGCTAAGACCCTGAAGAGCATATGTCTGTGAGTAATATTTAATATTTTTATGTTAAACCGACCTGTTATGGTCTTCTGAAACAGTTGATAGAACTTAAAAACGGGCCCGATGCTAACGTGTTAGCATGTCTATGGAGTTTTCAATGTTAAAGTTAGCATTAAGCTGTTCGCATTAACACGTTTGTGTTAATTTCTGTATAATTAATGGCTCAGCATTTGTTGTCATAAAAGAGTCAAATTGTAATTTTTTAAATGTATTTTTATTCATATATTATAGCAACAACAATAATAGTCTACATAATAGACAATAATAGTCAATAATAATAGACTAATAATGTTACAATACAATTTTAGAGAAAGAGACAAAAAGAACCTAATGAAACAAAACAATAGAAAAGATAAAACCATGTAACAATGAAAATAAATAAATACATATAGAAATAAATAACTTTCCTGTGAACACCTAGTGAGTAGCCTACTCTCGTTTAGGTTTTGAAACCTTGTTTCTGAAGTGCTTTTGTGTGATGTGCACAATTTTCAGTACTTTGACTAATACTACCAGTCATTTACAAGCCTAGATAAACTTTGTAATATAAAAAAATCAGTCCGTTTTTTATTATTAACATTTACTTGTACTTTTACTTTCAATACTTGAGTACATTTAGTTGTACATTACTTGTCATACTTAAGTACCATAAATACTAGATACTTTAAGACTTTGACTTGAGTAGCATTTCAATCAGTGACTTGAACTTCTACCAAAGTCATTTTTTTAATGGGTATCTGTACTTTTACTTAAGTGTGATTTTCCGGTACTTTATACAACACTGCTCATATTGTTATATTTAATAAAAAATAATAAGTGCAGGCAGGGGGCAATCGCTGCTGCACTGCTGTGCTCAAGTACCGTTGGAAATTACACGACTTTTTTGTTATTTCAAATTCAGCAATTGCTTGTGGCAGGAGCATGGTTTTCATTTTATTTTTGGTAAAAAATTCATTGTATCGACACAAAAGATTAATTCTGGCCTATATACGGTTCCTGAGCCCAGTGAAGCTGACCCCCCACCCAGATAAAAAAAAAATCCAAGCAAACAGGCTGAGTTTTCCCTGTAGTTTCCAATGGTACATGAACACAGCAGCAGCAGGAGTGCTCACAAACCGGCTCCTGCACTGTATGAAAACATTCAGCTGGTCGAATGTAGTCAAACTAAACGCTAATGTTACAAAAACTAAGCAAACGATAAGAAACCGTCAAGAACAACAGCAAAATTAAATACGGATGAATTGAGGTTTTCGGTGGCATTTGTTCAAATTTTTCGCCAGTTTAAAAATCCTGACAAAGTGCCAGCTACAGGAACGAAGCTGCACGAAGGTTAAACAATGCCAACAAAAGTCCAGATTTCTTGTTTCATTTGGGCTTCGCTGCCCTTCATTAAGTTTCTTTAAAAAGAAACAAGGTGATAATGGGCAGTGGTGGGCACAGTTCTGCTAATCCGCTAACCGCTAATTATCGAAGATAATGTTTTCATTATTGGATTAGCTTTTCAGATAACTTTGAAAACCATCATCGGACCAATTATCTTCCGGTAAGTTTTGGTCTGATAATTTTTAGACCACTAACATATTTTTGCAGGCATAATAAACAAAGTTTAACAGTTACAAACATTTATTAAGTCTAAAATCAGTTGAGTACTTATCTGTTAAATGTTTTGTAGTAGATGCACAGTTCTATTCTTTGCAAACAGAGAAGAACTGGTTCCAGAAGAAACTGCTCTATCTTCTGCAGGCAAAGGAGAACTGGTCACAGAAAAAAAAAAAAAAAAAAAAAAAAAACCTCATTTCTTTTGAGCCCATACTGATACGCTGGCAATATCACCCAAGTCATCCAGAGGCATACCGTTTTAACTTATGATTAGAATTTTAACCAAACTAATTTTTGGACAAGTTATTTAAATTAACGTCACGTCTGAAGTTTTATAAAGTGAAAATATCAGATATATGTTTTAGCTTTAAAGTAATGCACTAATTTTGAAGGTTTTACTGTGGACATTCTGTGTCGAGAGGTGCATTATGGGTACCCTCAGCGCATTCATGACAGAAGAAATGTATTTGAGAGGCTCTGATCAGGCTTCACATGAACAACAGCATTAAACTCTTTGTATATTTATTTTGACACCGGTTATATCAGACCGTTATTTAATTACAACTTGACTTTTTATTTGCAAATGTACGGAGTCCGCCTGGGGACATGGTGGTTAATTTTTTTTGGCCCAGATTATTGTGTTCCCTCGCAATACTTTTGCATTCCTACGCAACAGTTTTTGCGTTCCTTCGCAATAAATTAATATCATATTAAAGCTCATGCTTTCACACAGTGAGTGAAATCAGGTGCGGGGGAGACTGAACACATATGTGCACATACACACACAGCAGACAACAGGAAAAAAGAAAAAAATGGAAATGGATCCATGCCTACGCACACTTTGATACATTTGAATATTTCTGTGCTTACAGCAGTTTCTGGGTTTTGGTGTGCGCCAAGTTTCAGTAGGAAATCCACGTCATGAGGCCCCTGGTGCTTCCTGTCTTAATGTCTGGTTCTGAGACTTGGACGGTGGCCAGTGACCTAAGGTAATGACTCTCTTCAGACAACGCAGTCTCACGGCAAGTCGTGATTCAGCAGCACGAAATAGATATTAACCTATTGATTCATGATGTTGTGATGAAAAGCGCCTCATTTTCATCACGACAGCACAAATTCATTCTAATTCATCCTGTGATGGCTGCATGAAATTAAAAGTGAAGCGGGGGGGGGTGGTTATGGTTAGGGTTGGGGGTAGGAGTAGGATTAGTAATAGTGAGTAAAAAAAAAAACCCTGTCACATAAATTTGACTCATTTCGTGACAAGAGGACGGAAAAAAAAAAAAGTGAGAATGGGCTGCTTCAGAAGATCCTTGGATACTGCTGGAATGACTTTGTATTAAACGAATGGTAACTAAGAAAGACTAGGATGAGGATTATGTTTCACTGTGAGGAAGCGTCAGCTCCAACATTTTGGCCATGTGGCCCGTTTCTCTGTGCGTGATCCAGCACGCAGGTGCCTGAGTGTTGAGGACCCTAGTGACTGGAGAAGACCAAGGGAATGCCCACATTTCACCTTGCTGGAGCAGATAGATGGTTATTTTAGAGATGTGGAAATGGACTGGTTTTCTGCTTGGGTGGTTGCCATCGAGGACCATCCAAGGCGGTTCTGTGGTGTCTCGGATGTGGCATAGCGCAGCATGTTCCCAGACTTGACTTGATTTAAATGTACTTTAAGGGATACTGAGTGACTTGAAACATTTCTTATAGTCATCCCTCCAGTTTTATGAAGTCAAGTGGTTGTAAAAATTATGATTTAGTTGTGTTATATTAAATGTTGTTTGCAAGTGCATACAAGTCATTATTTTGTGTTTTATAATTTGTATATTTTATGTAATTTTGATCATGTGAAATGCATAAAGAAACCAGAACTTCTTGATGTTTAAAAATAAACTGGGTATCTTGCCAAAACTTTTGCATACAAATGTGAGCAAACATTTGTGTTTTCATACTTGACTAGATATACTTTATTTTTCTCCATGTAACCGCTGAGCTATACCTCATTACAATCTGACACTTGAAACATCCTGGAGTGAGCCCACTTTCCAGAACAACAAGTTTTCCTAATTAATATGCATAATCATGTCGCATGGTGCTCCACATCTAATCAGACAATCAGCTCCACAGGAGGGCCTGTGGGGTTAGTTTTTAATCACACACAACCTACATAACGGCCTGCATCATGCACCATTAGAGAGCAGGATGAAGTTTTTAATAATATCAGAGTGTTTCAAAAATAAGAATATTAATGTTTGAAAAAAGCTTTAAGATTTAAGATAACCTCACCAACAATGCCCAACAGGAGAAAAATATTAGCAGCACCCAAATACACCATTAGATGGCGATAAAGAGCTGCTGTGGGTGCTGGGAACACTGACTCATCTCTCCTCCAGAGAATGAGCAGATAGCACAGGAGGGAATTATTATTATTATATATTTTATTATTAAATACACCTTAAAGACTGTGCACATTACATTTACATTTGCTACCTTAAAACCAGGACTTGACGTCAACCTGAAGACAAATAAGAAAGATTATGGGAAATGTCATGGTGTCATGACAACAATCTGAAATCAGATGCAGTTTCACTCACTCAAAATTGTAGTGAAGGTTGAGCAGTGAGACTGCACAACTGCTTTTCATTATAGCTCAACTAAAGCCTCATTCTGCTGCTCTGAAATCAGCTGAGGAAGCCTTCTGGGCTGCAGCCATCACTCACCAGCGTTCTTGATCCTCTTGCGTTCTTTCAGCTGGTATGGTTTGTGGTCATGCGACAGAGGAATGGCGTTTCCGTCTTTATCGCAAAGAACTCCCCGCGAGTCTCCCACATTGGCCACCGTCAGCTCCTTATCGGCCAGAAGGGCCACCAGGCATGTTGTACCTGAAACGTGGGAGAGTGGGGAGCCGGAGGGGAGCAGACAGGAAAAAAGAGGTGGAGCAGGAGGGAGATAAAGTGATCACAATGACCCAGACTTTTGGATGCCACACACACACACACACACACACACACACACACACACACACACACACACACACACACACACACACACACGTAGCTGACAGCAAATGCTTTGAAAATGACTTCAGGAACATCTTTCCCAGAGCAGTCTCTGAAATGCTTTTAGTTCTCTCCCCTTCCTTCTTTGTTTAGCTTCCCAGACACACAGACCAAAGTCTGGACTGAGGTCTATTGTGTGAGATCCAAAGTCCTGTTTGTTCATCTGTTCACAAAGAGCAAACACAAAACTGGAGATCGGGAAAAAGAGACGAGAGAAATAGAGGAGAAAGTAGGGGGTCCTAGTGGACCACCCTAAGACTGGGAGCAGTGGATTACTCAAGAAAGGACATGAAGATGACAGCTTTAAGTATAAAAATACCCCAGGAGGCAGTGGAAAGACTAAAACAAAGCTGGTTAAACTACAGGAACCACAAGCTAAGTTTTGAGATGCCCTCTTAAAGTTCCACATGCTGGTGTTATGTTGACTAAGTGTAAATTTGTCTGTCAGGGCTTTTGCTGATATGCAGAAGGGAACAAAACAATCTCCCCCTGTGAAGCGCTGCCTCATCAAATCCACCATGACGGTTCTGTTTCTGCTTAAGTTATGAAGGCACTTTTTTGAAACATGGCAGAACTATCATTTATTAAATCAGGAAGACTCCATGACACTCTGGTGAAGATCCACATCTGGAATGACCAAACAAATGGATGAAGGCCACAGAGGGTTTTTTATTTTAAAGTATTTTATTACTTTTGTCACTCAAGATATTTCAAAAGCCATAAAAAATATTGACACGCCCACATTGGGCTTATAAGCATACGTTTTACCTTTGACTCTGACCTTTAAAATTGTGAAACTACGTTTATTTGATGGGGGCATAATCTGGACCCACAATGAGTTAACCCTCTTGGGTCCAGGA
The DNA here is from genome assembly GCF_902500255.1 of Thalassophryne amazonica. NCBI lineage: Eukaryota > Metazoa > Chordata > Actinopteri > Batrachoidiformes > Batrachoididae > Thalassophryne > Thalassophryne amazonica. The sequence goes on from NC_047106.1 coordinate 97,277,310, forward strand.
ACACACTGGTGCATGACATCTACTTTTCTCATATTTCTAATAATAACTCTGCAACATGTCTGAGACTTTGTTTGACCTCTTCTTGAAGCTACAACTTCTCAGCTGGAGTTTCCATTGTCACTCTCGACAATCTTTCACTCACAGTGGATCCTCGGTGTGTGTCTCTCTCCTGGTGAGAGTCTGCAGCCAGTGCAGTGCCTGTTTTTGTGGGATTCTTGCTAAAACACATCAGTAAATGCTCATAAAATCCAAAAGAACGTTCCCACAGATATGAAAATACTTTATTTATATTTCATCTTACAGATGAAATGAAATCTTACACAACAAAAATGTTGTGGAAAAATACATGGATTTTTTTTTCAGGATCAGAGGAGCAATTAAAAAAAACATTAATGGAGCAAATAGACATTTTTTGTGATATTGATATTAGAGTTTTAATCACTGAAGGACTTTATATATTTAGGAATTATTGAAGACACAAGACATCCTGCTGGAAGTGGTGAGTGATTTTACTTTACAAATATGCTCAGTGGGTGACTCTGCTGCACTGCACTGCATGGCGCATATTTTGTTTTTTGAAATTTATTAAAACATTGATTTAAAATCTCATATATTACTCAACGTTTGTGATCAGGGCCAGCTTCATAAAGCAGTCTAATCTTGTTTAGTCAACTAAACTCACTTGGTCGACTAATCTTCTGACATTAGTAGTTGCACAAAGAGCTTAGTCGGCTATAGTTTCGCATTAGCCGACTAAAGTTTTTAGCCTGCTACAGAGGAGTCTACTCTTATTTTACCCAACAAAACTTGAATGAATGAATGAAAACTGTTTATTTTGAACATTTGATACAACAACAATTACAAGATAGATCAGTGAAGACAACAACAAAAAAGTTCATACTGTGTACCCAACATGTCCGAAAAGGGGTAGGGTGAAGCAACAGCTTATTTTTCCCTACCCCTTCTTCCCCACAACCAGTAATACCCTTTGCCACATATACACATAGATTCCTACACACCTAAACCGATATCAATATATCAATATATCAATATATATATATATATATATATATATATATATATATATATATATATATATATATATATATATATATATATATACACAAACATAAATATACACCTACACATACCTACTTACATACAAAATACTACAACCCCTAGCAAAAATTATGGAATCACCGGCCTCGGAGGATGTTCATTCAGTTGTTTAATTTTGTGGAAAAAAAGCAGATCACAGACATGACACAAAACTAAAGTCATTTCAAATGGCAACTTTCTGGCTTTAAGAAACACTATAAGAAATCAAGAAAAAAAGATTGTGACAGTCAGTAACGGTTACTTTTTTAGACCAAGCAGAGGAAAAAAATATGGAATCACTCAATTCTGAGGAATAAATTATGGAATCACCTGTAAATTTCCATCCCCCAAACTAAAACCTGCATCAAATCAGATCTGCTCGTTGACATTGACCCTATGCCATGACATTGATCCTATGTGTCTTTTTGCAAGGAACGTTTTCACAGTTTTTGCTCTATGGCAAGATGCATTATCATCTTGAAAAATGATTTCATCATCCCCAAACATCCTTTCAATTGTCCAAAATATCAACTTAAACTTGTGCATTTATTGATGATGTAATGACAGCCATCTCCCCAGTGCCTTTACCTGACATGCAGCCCCATATCATCAATGACTGTGGAAATTTACATGTTCTCTTCAGGCAATCATCTTTATAAATCTCATTGGAACGGCACCAAACAAAAGTTCCAGCATCATCACCTTGCCCAATGCAGATTTGAGATTCATCACTGAATATCACTTTCATCCAGTCATCCACAGTCCACGATTGCTTTTCCTTAGCCCATTGTAACCTTGTTTATTCTGTTTAGGTGTTAATGATGGCTTTCGTTTAGCTTTTCTGTATGTAAATCCCATTTCCTTTAGGCGGTTTCTTACAGTTCAGTCATAGACGTTGACTCCAGTTTCCTCTCATTCGTTCCTCATGTTGTGTGGGCCGCCAGAAGAGGAGGTACTGCTGGCCCACCACCAGAGGGCGCCCTGCCTGAAGTGCGGGCTTCAGGCACAAGAGGGCGCAGTCGCCTCACAGGAGCAGCCAGGGTGACAGCTGTCACCACCTGCAACAGCTGTTACCCATCATCTGATCAGCAGGGGAATATCAGCAGGACGACGCCTCCACCTCTTTGCCGAGATATCGTTCTACCTGGAAGGTAACGTGCTCAGCTGACTGGTTAACAGTGATCTTTTGTGACTTTTGTGAGTTGTTTAGCTGACTCCTTTTCCAACGAGTGGTGGAGGTAGTGTTCCTGCCGTGCGGATTCCTGGGTGCAGACGCACCCACATTTAATTGTTCTTTTGTTCCTCGCCAGCAGTACCAGGTCCGACACACGAAGGCAGTGGCCACCTGGGAGTTCGGGACTTGGCGGCTCCAGTATTCCCGGGGTCTGGTGGCGGAGGAAATCGTGTGGTTCCGGTTCTGCTTTGGACAGACGTCTCCTATCTTCGAGCCTGCCCACACGACACCTTTTGTGATTTGGCTTTTGTCTATTGTTGTAATCTGATTGTATTTGTTGTGCCCATTCACAACAGTAAAGTGTTGTTATTTGACCTCATCCATTGTCTGTTCATTTGCGCCCCCTGTTGTGGGTCCGTGTACCTACACTTTCCCAACAGGATATCTCGGCCAACGTCATGGACCCCGAGGGGCATCGACCGGCCGTTGAACGGCCAATGGAAGAGCAGGGCGCACAGACGTCTGCAGGAGGAATGATCGGTGAGTTGCAGCGAATCCTCACCGCTTTTACGGCTCGGCTGGATCTGATGACCGAGCAGAACGTCCTCCTTAACCGCAGGGTGGAGGCTCTCGCCGCGCAGGTGGAAGCGCGCCCTCAGGGCGCTGCTGCGGCTCCCCCTCCTGTCGATCCTGTGCGCAATAGTGACATTCCACAGGTCGTTCAACGACCCCTCCCACCTTCCCCTGAAGCATACATAAGCCCTCCAGAACCGTACGGGGGTTGTGTGGAGACATGCGCGGACTTTCTTATGCAGTGTTCGCTCGTCTTCGCACAACGTCCCGTCATGTACGCGACTGATGCTAGTAAGATAGCTTATGTGATTAATCTGCTTCGCGGCAAGGCACGCGCTTGGGCTACAGCGCTCTGGGAGCAAAATTCACGGCTCCTTCTGACATATGATGGGTTGGTGAGGGAGTTCAGAACAGTGTTCGATCACCCAAATAGAGGAGAGACCACTTCAGCCGTGCTGCTGTCAATGAGACAGGGGCGCCGGAGCGCAGCTGCTTATGCAGTCGACTTCCGCATCGCGGCTGCGAGGTCTGGCTGGAATAGCACTGCCCTCCGCGCCGCCTTCGTAAACGGACTATCGTTGGTCCTGAAGGAGCACCTGGTGGCTAAGGACGAACCGCGGGATTTGGACGGGCTTATTGATCTCGTTATACGATTAGACAATCGGTTAGAGGAACGCCGTCGGGAGCGAGGCGAAGGACGTGACCGGATACGCGCCGCCCCTCTCCCTTCCGGGTTCGAAAAGGGGCCGCCCTCCCCACGCTCCACAGCTGCAGCGCTTTGTGGGGCAACAGCTCCCCCTGTTGACGTTGTTAGGGAGACGCACAGGGCCAAAATGGGGAGGCTGATCCGTGGAGAGTGTTTTCTCTGCAGCTCAACAGAGCACACACAGAGAGACTGCCCCAAACAGCCAAGACGTCAACACTCGCCCTTAGAGACTGGGCTAAGGGGGGGTCAAGACATTCAAGTGAGACACACACAAATTGCCACACGAATTGTCGTGTGTTATCTGTGCTGCTCCACAGCCTGTCCAGTGGATTTCTATTTTATTTTTTACCACTGTTGTCGTGTGTTACCTGTGCTGCTCCACAGCCTGTCCAGTGGATTTTTATTTTATTTTTTTTAGCACTGTTGTCGTGCGTTACCTGTGCTGCTCCACAGCCTGTCCAGTGGATTTTTTATTTTTTAGCACTGTTGTCGTGCGTTACCTGTGCTGCTCCACAGCCTGTCCAGTGGATTTTTATTTTATTTTTTAGCACTGTTGTCGTGCGTTACCTGTGCTGCTCCACAGCCTGTCTAGTGGTTTTTGTTTTGTTTTGGCACCGTTGTCGTGCGTTTTCTGTGCTGCTCCACAGCCTGTCCAGTGGATTTTGATTTTTATTTTATTTTTTTTAGCACTGTTGTCGTGCGTTACCTGTGCTGCTCCACAGCCTGTCTAGTGGATTTTTATTTTGTTTTAGCACTGTTGTGCGTTGCCTGTGCTGCTCCACAGCCTGTCTAGTGGATTTTTATTTTATTTTAGCACTGTTGTCGTGCGTTACCTGTGCTGCTCCACAGCCTGTCTAGTGGATTTTTATTTTATTTTAGCACTGTTGTCGTGCGTTACCTGTGCTGCTCCACAGCCTGTCTAGTGTCGGATTCCCTGTTTGGGAATCCGCTAGCTTAGCGTAGCTACTAGCTCTTAGCCGTTTTAGCATGGCGGCTTCTCCTGTCTCTCCCGTACTTTTCTGCTCTGGGTGTGAAATGTTTAGTTATTCCTCGGCCTCTTTTAGCAGTAACGGTACTTGTAATAAGTGCAGCTTATTCGTAGCTTTGGAGGCCAGGCTGGGCGAATTGGAGGCTCGGCTCCGCACCGTGGAAAATTCTACAGCTAGCCAGGCCCCTGTAGTCGGTGCGGACCAAGGTAGCTTAGCCGCCGTTAGTTCCCCCCTGGCAGACCCCGTGCAGTCGGGAAGGCAGGCTGACTGGGTGACTGTGAGGAGGAAGCGTAGCCCTAAACAGAAGCCCCGTGTACACCGTCAACCCGTTCACATCTCTAACCGTTTTTCCCCACTCGACGACACACTCGCCGAGGATCAAACTCTGGTTATTGGCGACTCTGTTTTGAGAAATGTGAAGTTAGCGACACCAGCAACCATAGTCAATTGTCTTCCGGGGGCCAGAGCAGGCGACATCGAAGGACATTTGAAATTGCTGGCTAAGGCTAAGCGTAAATTTGGTAAGATTGTAATTCACGTCGGCAGTAATGACACTCGGTTACGCCAATCGGAGGTCACTAAAATTAACATTGAATCGGTGTGTAACTTTGCAAAAACAATGTCGGACTCTGTTGTTTTCTCTGGGCCCCTCCCCAATCAGACCGGGAGTGACATGTTTAGCCGCATGTTCTCCTTGAATTGCTGGCTGTCTGAGTGGTGTCCAAAAAATGAGGTGGGCTTCATTGATAATTGGCAAAGCTTCTGGGGAAAACCTGGTCTTGTTAGGAGAGACGGCATCCATCCCACTTTAGAGGGAGCAGCTCTCATTTCTAGAAATCTGGCCAATTTTTTGGGATCCTCCAAACTGTGACTGTCTAGCGTTGGGACCAGGAGGCAGAGCTGTGGTCTTATACACCTCTCTGCAGCTTCTCTCCCCCTACCATCCCCTTATTACCCCATCCCCGTAGAGACGGTGCCTGCTCCCAGACCACCAATAACTAGCAAAAATCTATTTAAGCATAAAAATTCAAAAAGAAAAAATAATATAGCACCTTCAATTGCACCACAGACTAAAACAGTTAAATGTGGTCTATTAAACATTAGGTCTCTTTCTTCTAAGTCCCTGTTGGTAAATGATATAATAATTGATCAACGTATTGATTTATTCTGCCTAACAGAAACTTGGTTACAGCAGGATGAATATGTTAGTTTAAATGAGTCAACACCCCCGAGTCACACTAACTGTCAGAATGCTCGTAGCACGGGCCGGGGCGGAGGATTAGCAGCAATCTTCCATTCCAGCTTATTAATTAATCAAAAACCTAGACAGAGCTTTAATTCATTTGAAAGCTTGTCTCTTAGTCTTGTCCATCCAAATTGGAAGTCCAAAAAACCAGTTTTATTTGTTATTATCTATCGTCCACCTGGTCGTTACTGTGAGTTTCTCTGTGAATTTTCAGACCTTTTGTCTGACTTAGTGCTTAGCTCAGATAAGATAATTATAGTGGGCGATTTTAACATCCACACAGATGCTGAGAATGACAGCCTCAACACTGCATTTAATCTATTATTAGACTCTATCGGCTTTGCTCAAAAAGTAAATGAGTCCACCCACCACTTTAATCATATTTTAGATCTTGTTCTGAATTATGGTATGGAAATAGAAGACTTAACAGTATTCTCTGAAAACTCCCTTTTGTCTGATCATTTTTTAATAACATTTACATTTACCCTGATGGACTACCCTGCAGTGGGGAATAAGTTTCATTACACTAGAAGTCTTTCAGAAAGCGCTGTAACTAGGTTTAAGGATATGATTCCTTCTTTATGTTCTCTAATGTCATATACCAACACAGAGCAGAGTAGCTACCTAAACTCTGTAAGGGAGTTAGAGTATCTTGTCAATAGTTTTACATCCTCATTGAAGACAACTTTGGATGCTGTAGCTCCTCTGAAAAAGAGAGCTTTAAATCAGAAGTGTCTGACTCCGTGGTATAACTCACAAACTCGTAGTTTAAAGCAGATAACCCGTAAGTTGGAGAGGAAATGGCGTCTCACTAATTTAGAAGATCTTCACTTAGCCTGGAAAAAGAGTTTGTTGCTCTATAAGAAAGCCCTTCGTGAAGCTAGGACATCTTTCTACTCATCACTAATTGAAGAAAATAAGAACAACCCCAGGTTTCTTTTCAGCACTGTAGCCAGGCTGACAAAGAGTCAGAGCTCTATTGAGCTGAGTATTCCATTAACTTTAACTAGTAATGACTTCATGACTTTCTTTGCTAACAAAATTTTGACTATTAGAGAAAAAATTACTCATAACCATCCCAAAGATGTATCGTTATCTTTGGCTGCTTTCAGTGATGCCGGTATTTGGTTAGACTCTTTCTCTCCGATTGTTCTGTCTGAGTTATTTTCATTAGTTACTTCATCCAAACCATCAACATGCTTATTAGACCCCATTCCTGCCAGGCTGCTCAAGGAAGTCCTACCATTATTTAATGCTTCAATCTTAAATATGATCAATCTATCTTTGTTAGTTGGTTATGTACCACAGGCCTTTAAGGTGGCAGTAATTAAACCATTACTTAAAAAGCCATCACTTGACCCAGCTATCTTAGCTAATTATAGGCCAATCTCCAACCTTCCTTTTCTCTCAAAGATTCTTGAGAGGGTAGTTGTAAAACAGCTAACTGATCACCTGCAGAGGAATGGTCTATTTGAAGAGTTTCAGTCAGGTTTTAGAATTCATCATAGTACAGAAACAGCATTAGTGAAGGTTACAAATGATCTTCTTATGGCTTCGGACAGTGGACTTATCTCTGTGCTTGTTCTGTTGGACCTCAGTGCTGCTTTTGACACTGTTGACCATAAAATTTTATTACAGAGATTAGAGCATGTCATAGGTATTAAAGGCACTGCGCTGCGGTGGTTTGAATCATATTTGTCTAATAGATTACAGTTTGTTCATGTAAATGGGGAATCTTCTTCACAGACTAAAGTTAATTATGGAGTTCCACAAGGTTCTGTGCTAGGACCAATTTTATTCACTTTATACATGCTTCCCTTGGGCAGTATTATTAGACGGTATTGCTTAAATTTTCATTGTTACGCAGATGATACCCAGCTTTATCTATCCATGAAGCCAGAGGATACACACCAATTAGCTAAACTGCAGGATTGTCTTACAGACATAAAGACATGGATGACCTCTAATTTCCTGCTTTTAAACTCAGATAAAACTGAAGTTATTGTACTTGGCCCCACAAATCTTAGAAGCATGGTGTCTAACCAGATAGTTACTCTGGATGGCATTTCCCTGATCTCTGGTAATACTGTGAGAAATCTTGGAGTTATTTTTGATCAGGATATGTCATTCAAAGCGCATATTAAACAAATATGTAGGACTGCCTTTTTGCATTTACGCAATATCTCTAAAATCAGAAAGGTCTTGTCTCAGAGTGATGCTGAAAAACTAATTCATGCATTTATTTCCTCTAGGCTGGACTATTGTAATTCATTATTATCAGGTTGTCCTAAAAGTTCCCTAAAAAGCCTTCAGTTGGTTCAGAATGCTGCAGCTAGAGTACTGACGGGGACTAGCAGGAGAGAGCATATCTCACCCGTGTTGGCCTCTCTTCATTGGCTTCCTGTTAATGCTAGAATAGAATTTAAAATTCTTCTTCTTACTTATAAGGTTTTGAATAATCAGGTCCCATCTTATCTTAGGGACCTCATAGTACCATATTACCCCATTAGAGCGCTTCGCTCTCAGACTGCGGGCTTACTTGTAGTTCCTAGGGTTTGTAAGAGTAGAATGGGAGGCAGAGCCTTCAGCTTTCAGGCTCCTCTCCTGTGGAACCAGCTCCCAATTCAGATCAGGGAGACAGATACCCTCTCTACTTTTAAGATTGGGCTTAAAACTTTCCTTTTCGCTAAGGCTTATAGTTAGGGCTGGATCGGGTGACCCTGGACCATCCCTTGGTTATGTTGCTTTAGACGTAGACTGTGGGGGGGTTCCCATGATGCACTGTTTCTTTCTCTTTTTGCTCCGTATGCATCACTCTGCATTTAATCATTAGTGATCGATCTCTTTTTCCTGGTTCTTTCCCTCAGCCCCAACCAGTCTCAGCAGAAGACTGCCCCTCCCTGAGCCTGGTTCTGCTGGAGGTGTCTTCCTGTTAAAAGGGAGTTTTTCCTTCCCACTGTGGCCAAGTGCTTGCTCATAGGGGGTCGTTTTGACCGTTGGGGTTTTTCATAATTATTGTATGGCCTTGCCTTGCAATGTGGAGCGCCTTGGGGCAACTGTTTGTTGTGATTTGGCGCTATATAAGAAAAAAGTTGATTGATTGATTGATTGACTCCCAGTCACAATCCTGAGCGGGGATTTAACCCTTCAAGCCCGAGCACTGGTGGACACGGGGTCAGAAGGGAATCTGCTAGACAGCGGATGGGCAAAGGAGGTAGGGCTCCCTCTGGTGGCGCTTCCTTCGCCATTGCAGGTGCGTGCACTAGATGGCACCCTCCTCCCTTTACTCACACACAAGACACAACCAGTAACTCTGGTGGTGTCTGGAAACCACCGGGAGGAGATTGAGTTTTTTGTAACTCCTTCTACCTCCCACGTGATTTTGGGCATCCCATGGATGTTAAAGCACAATCCCCGGATCGATTGGCCGTCTGGGGTGGTGGTTCAGTGGAGCGAAACCTGCCATCGGGTGTGTTTAGGATCCTCGGTTCCTCCCGGTTCCCAGGCTAAGGAGGAGGTCAAAGTCCCTCCCAATCTGACGGCAGTGCCGGTTGAGTACCACGATCTTGCTGACGTCTTCAGCAAGGATCTGGCACTCACCCTTCCCCCGCACCGTCCGTACGATTGTGCCATTGATTTGGTTCCAGGCGCTGAGTTCCCGTCCAGCAGGCTGTACAACCTCTCACGACCTGAGCGCGAATCAATGGAGACCTACATCCGGGACTCATTAGCTGCCGGGCTGATCCGGAACTCCACCTCCCCGATGGGGGCAGGTTTCTTTTTTGTGGGCAAGAAAGATGGCGGACTTCGTCCATGTATTGATTACAGGGGGCTGAATGAGATTACGGTTCGCAACCGATACCCGTTGCCATTATTAGATTCCGTGTTCACCCCCCTGCATGGAGCCAAAATCTTTACTAAGCTGGATCTTAGAAATGCGTATCACCTGGTTCGGATCCGGAAGGGAGATGAATGGAAGACGGCATTCAACACCCCATTAGGTCACTTTGAGTACCTGGTCATGCCGTTCGGCCTCACAAACGCCCCCGCGACGTTCCAAGCATTAGTTAATGATGTCTTGCGGGATTTCCTGCACCGATTCGTCTTCGTATATCTAGACGATATACTCATCTTTTCTCCGGATCCTGAGACTCATGTCCGGCATGTACGTCAGGTCCTGCAGCGGTTGTTGGAGAACCGGCTGTTTGTGAAGGGCGAGAAGTGTGAGTTTCACCGCACATCTTTGTCCTTCCTGGGGTTTATCATCTCCCCCAACTCCGTCGCTCCTGATCCGGCCAAGGTTGCGGCGGTGAGAGACTGGCCCCAACCCACTAGCCGTAGGAAGCTGCAACAGTTCCTCGGCTTTGCAAATTTCTACAGGAGGTTCATTAAGGGCTACAGTCAGGTAGTTAGCCCCTTGACAGCCCTGACCTCACCAAAAGTCCCCTTCACCTGGTCGGATCGTTGCGATGCCGCGTTCAAGGAGTTGAAACGGCGCTTCTCGTCTGCACCCGTTCTGGTGCAGCCCGATCCTAGTCGCCAGTTTGTGGTTGAAGTGGACGCCTCGGACTCAGGGATAGGAGCTGTGCTTTCCCAGAGCGGGAAGACCGATAAGGTCCTCCACCCGTGTGCCTATTTTTCCCGCAGGTTGACCCCGGCCGAACGGAACTATGACGTCGGCAATCGAGAACTCCTTGCGGTGAAAGAGGCTCTTGAAGAGTGGAGACATCTGTTGGAGGGAACGTCCGTGCCATTCACGGTTTTCACTGACCACCGGAACCTGGAGTATATCAGGACCGCCAAGCGGCTGAACCCCAGGCAAGCCCGCTGGTCACTGTTCTTCGGCCGTTTTGACTTCCGGATCACCTACCGTCCCGGGACCAAAAACCAGAGATCGGATGCCTTGTCCCGGGTACATGAAGATGAAGTCAAAGCGGAGTTGTCGGATCCACCGGAACCCATCATCCCGGAGTCCACTATCGTGGCCACCCTCACCTGGGACGTAGAGAGAACCGTCCGGGAGGCCCTGGCACGAAGCCCGGACCCCGGAACTGGGCCGAAGAACAAACTTTACGTCCCACCAGAAGCTAGGGCTGCAGTCCTGGACTTCTGTCACGGCTCCAAGCTCTCCTGTCATCCAGGGGTGCGAAGAACCGTGGCAGTTGTCCGGCAGCGCTTCTGGTGGGCGTCCCTAGAGGCCGACGTCCGGGATTATATCCAGGCCTGCACCACCTGCGCCAGGGGCAAGGCTGACCATCGCAGGGCATCAGGTTTACTCCAGCCGCTGCCTGTGCCTCATCGCCCCTGGTCCCACATCGGCCTGGATTTTGTCACTGGCCTCCCGCCGTCCCAGGGTAACACCACCATCCTCACGATAGTGGACCGATTCTCCAAGGCGGCCCACTTCGTGGCCCTCCCGAAGCTCCCAACAGCCCAGGAGACAGCGGACCTCCTGGTCCACCACGTCGTCCGGCTGCATGGGATTCCAACAGACATCGTCTCCGATCGCGGTTCCCAGTTCTCCTCGCAAGTCTGGAGGAGCTTCTGCCGGGAACTGGGGACCACGGTGAGTCTCTCGTCCGGGTACCACCCTCAGACCAACGGGCAAGCAGAACGGGTAAACCAGGAGGTGGAACAGGCTTTGCGCTGCGTGACTGCCGCGCACCCGGCGGCCTGGAGTACCCATTTGGCCTGGATCGAGTATGCTCATAACAGCCAGGTGTCTTCAGCCACCGGCCTCTCCCCTTTTGAGGTATGTCTGGGGTATCAGCCCCCGTTGTTTCCGGTGGTTGAGGGAGAGGTCGGTGTGCCCTCGGTCCAGGCCCACCTACGGAAGTGCCGTCGGGTGTGGCGTGCCGCCCGTTCTGCTTTGCTAAAGGCCCGGACGAGGGCAAAAGCCCATGCAGACCGTCGGCGGGCCCCGGCCCCTGCGTATCGGCCAGGGCAGGAGGTGTGGTTATCCACAAAGGACATTCCCCTCAAGGTGGACTCCCCCAAGCTACAGGACCGTTACATCGGCCCATTTAAGATCCTTAAGGTCATCAGTCCAGCCGCAGTGAGGCTTCAGCTTCCGGCCTCACTGCGGATCCATCCTGTGTTTCATGTGTCCCGAATAAAACCACATCACACCTCACCCCTCTGTACTCCGGGTCCGGCACCACCTCCTGCCCGGATCATCGATGGCGAGCCGGCTTGGACTGTACGCCGGCTTTTGGATGTCCGTAGGATGGGCCGGGGCTTCCAGTATTTGGTGGACTGGGAGGGGTACGGCCCCGAAGAACGCTCCTGGGTGAAGAGGAGCTTCGTCCTGGACCCGGCCCTCCTGGCCGATTTCTACCGCCGCCACCCGAACAAGCCTGGTCGAGTTGAGGGGGGGGTCCTGTTGTGTGGGCCGCCAGAAGAGGAGGTACTGCTGGCCCACCACCAGAGGGCGCCCTGCCTGAAGTGCGGGCTTCAGGCACGAGAGGGCACAGTCGCCTCACAGGAGCAGCCAGGGTGACAGCTGTCACGCATCACCTGCAACAGCTGTTACCCATCATCTGATCAGCAGGGGAATATCAGCAGGACGACGCCTCCACCTCTTTGCCGAGATATCGTTCTACCTGGAAGGTAACGTGCTCAGCTGACTGGTTAACAGTGATCTTTTGTGACTTTTGTGAGTTGTTTAGCTGACTCCTTTTCCAACGAGTGGTGGAGGTAGTTTTCCTGCCGTGCGGATTCCTGGGTGCAGACGCACCCACATTTAATTGTTCTTTTGTTCCTCGCCAGCAGTACCAGGTCCGACACGCGAAGGCAGTGGCCACCTGGGAGTTCGGGACTTGGCGGCTCCAGTATTCCCGGGGTCTGGTGGCGGAGGAAATCGTGTGGTTCCGGTTCTGCTTTGGACAGACGTCTCCTATCTTCGAGCCTGCCCACACGACACCTTTTGTGATTTGGCTTTTGTCTATTGTTGTAATCTGATTGTATTTGTTGTGCCCATTCACAACAGTAAAGTGTTGTTATTTGACCTCATCCATTGTCCGTTCATTTGCGCCCCCTGTTGTGGGTCCGTGTACCTACACTTTCCCAACACCTCATTTGTTTTGTTGTGTATTTTTGGATTTTTGAGACATATTGCTTTAAGTTTTCTGTCTTGACGCTTTGATGTCTTCCTTGGTCTACCAGTATGTTTGCCTTTAACAACCTTCCCATGTTTTTTGTATTTGGTCCTGAGTTTAGACACAGCTGACTGTGAACAACCAACATCTTTTGCAACACTGCATGATGGTTTACTCTCTTTTAAGAGTTTGATAATCCTCTCCTTTGTTTCAACTGACATCTCTCGTGTTGGAGCCATGATTCAAGTCAGTCCACTTGGTGCAACAGCTCTCCAAGGTGTGATCACTCCTTTTTAGATGCAGACTAATGAGCAGATCTGATATGATGCAGGTGTTAGTTTTGGGAATGAAAATTTACAGGGTGATTCCATAATTTTTTCCTCAGAACTGAGTGATTCCATATTTTTTTCCTCTGCTTGGTCTAAAAAAGTAACTGTTACTGACTGCCACAATCTTTTTTTCTTGATTTCTTATAGTGTTTCTTAAAGCCAGAAAGTTGCCATTTGAAATGACTTTAGTTTTGTGTCATGTGTGTGATCTGCTTTTTTTCTACAAAATTAAACAACTGAATGAACATCCTCCGAGGCCGGTGATTCCATAATTTTTGCCAGGGGTTGTATATATTTACAAGCCGAAGCAAAAAACAAAAACACCCTAACCCTCATTACCCTTCCTCCTCCCTATACCTAGAAAAAAAACATATTTTTGTACCGCTGTTTGAACTGGTTCATGCTTGGACATTCCTTGAGCCCCACTCTCAATCTCTTCCACATCCTCACCCCGCAGACAGAAATACAGAAACCTTTTAATGTTGTTCGTGCCCCCTGATGCTTTAAATTAAATTTCCCCCTCAGATTGCAATCCCCTGATCTGTTAAAAAAACATATTTTTAATATTTGCTGGAAGTAACTTGTTTATTGCTTTATACATGATTTGTACTGTTTGAAAATGAACCAAGTCTGTGAATTTTAAGAATTTGGATTGTAAAAATAGTGGATTTGTATGATCTCTATAGCCAGTATTATGAATAATTCTTATAGCTCTTTTCTGCATTACTGATAGTGATTGTGTTGTACCTTTATAAGTATTACCCCATACCTCTGCACAGTACTGTAAATATGGTAAAACCAGTGAGCAGTAAAGAATGCGGAGTGAGTTGTGGTCCAGAATATGTTTCGCTTTGTTTAGAACTGAAATGCTTCTTGACAGTTTACTTTGTATATGTTTTATATGAGTCTTCCAGTTTATCTTATCATCTATTATCACCCGCAGAAACTTATTTTCATGTACCCTTTCAATATCTACCCCCTCGACTTGTAACTGAACCTGTATGTCTGTATTACAATAGCCAAATAACATGTATTTTGTTTTACTTAAGTTTAATGATCATTTGTTTCTGTCAAACCATATTTTCAATTTTCCCATTTCTATACTGATCCTCCTCAGTAACTCCTGCAAATCCCCCCCTGAACAAAAAATGCTTGTGTCATCTGCAAATAATACTAATTTTAATATTTTGGAAACATTGACAATATCATTTATATAAATTAGAAACAGTTTTGGACCCAATACTGACCCCTGTGGGACGCCACAAGCATTGTCCAAGCATGATGATGTATATTCCCCCAACTTCACAAACTGTTTTCTGTTACTTAAGTAGCTTCTCACCCAGTGCAACACCAACCCCCTAATCCCATACTGTTCAAGTTTATTGATTAATATGTCAATATTGATTGTATCAAAAGCCTTTTTAAGGTCTATAAATATTCCAACTGAATGTAATTTGTGGTCTATGGCGTTTGTAATCTCCTCAACTGATTCTATTAATGCAAGTGATGGAAGCTCTGCACTTATCCTGCACATCAGGCGATTTGTCCAGCTACTTATTGAGGGACACTGCGATCTCCTCCCAAGCCTGTCTTTTGGCAGCTAGGGCCAATGTTGTTCCTTTGGAACACTGAAGAGCACGCCTATGCCACTGGCATTCTACCAAAAGGACAGCTTCCTCTGCTTTGGAGAACATAGGGGCCTTTTTCCAAGAGCACTTCTCTTCTGGTGCGGTGGACTTGGATGTAGCAGATGACCAACCCAGAAGTTAGCAAAACTCTCGAACATTAGAGGCATTTCTTGGCAACGGCACTCGTCAGCCCACTTATGCCAGTGAAAATTTAACTGTTAGATGGCTAATCTACAAGTTTAATCATGTATGTGAAACGGAGATTAGATAGCTAATGTTAGGTGACTAATCTTAGTCGTCTAAGTAAGTTTAGTAGACTAAAAGATTAGACTGCTTTATGAAACTGGACCCAGATGACTTTGGTAAACCCATTTCTAACACCAAAACGGTTTGTCCAGATAAATAAAAGTGCATACCATAGATAGAGAATTCATATTTTCAGCTTTAGAGCCAAATTATATACTTTACACAATGTTCCAGACAAATATGTCTCACATTCATAAAGTTGAGATTGTTCTGAAACCCAGAGGGTGAAGATACCAAACAAAAACTAAACTTTCTGTAACAGAATGTGAACCACAATGTTTAACTGTATTGGCATTTTTATGATGTTCAGCTCAAGGTCAACCTTTTCTTACCTTCATTATATTTATCTGGGCAAAGAGAAATGTTTTTCAGGTACACCCTGTTCACAGTAACACAAATTTACTGTTGGCAGCTCTCCACAACTACATTCTGACCTGCTGACCACAGAGCAGCTTCACTGAAGCAGGAAGCAAAACACTTCATCCAAAAGCCTTCATTTCAACACTGAAAACAAAAGGAAAGCAAGTGTCAAAATCTGTAAATTTCCTGGTCTGAAAACTACGACAGTTTCATGTGATAACTGGACATGTACGCTGTGGTGTCATTAGTCAGGCACACTGCTTTACCTTGATACTGTGTTCATGTAGTGCAGGACAGAATTTGGGTTTATAGATAAATAGAAAATACTTCATTATTATAACAAGAGCAATCTGAGATTTCTGACATCCGCCAATCCGGATCCGGATCACCTCCAAAATTCAGTGGAGTCTTCCATGCCCTAATATCTATCTGTGGTTAAAATTTGGTGAGAATCCGTGAAGTTGTTTTTTTTGTTTTTTTTAAATGTAATCCTCCAAAGCCTATATAAAGTGAAATTTTGATCCATAATCCGGATCTACATCACCTCATATAATATGCACCTAATATGTTTCTGTAGTGAAACCTTTGTCAAAATCTGTGCAGTGGGTTTGACATAATCCTACTAAAAGACAGACAAATAAATAAACGCTGATGATTTTAACATGCATATGTCGCGGACATGAACAAGCGAAGCTCGTCAGCATCTCAGCATGTCATTTAGGCTCTTCAGACTTATTGAGTAAATGCTTCAGGGGAGCATTAGTATGGCAAAAACCTTCCAGCTTCCGCCCCCCCAGACCCCCCGCCTTTTTAAGCATTTTTCTTGCTTTGCCTCTCACATGCCTGGAAAAGCTCCTCGCCATCTAACCATGTCCTTTAGGTCCTTCAGACTTTTTGCAGTAAAATGGTTCTTGGGAGCATGAGCATGACTAAAACGGGGGGGGCCTCAGTTTCAGTTTGTACAGGAGTCAGAAGTTAAAACTGCTCCATTAATTTTGCTCCAGCTGTATTTGTACTGAATTTGATGCTTGTATCACCATTTGAAGGATTGTTTCAGCTACTGCTGCACTAATAAGTTAACAGAGCATGTTAATTTAAACGTGTACATAAGCCAACCTGAATTAAAGGAGAAATGCTGCTTTTAACAACCTGGACCTCATTTCTGGCATAAAATACGGTCATTTACTCACCAATATGAGTTTGGTGTCATTAGAATTCCATAGTTCAAAGACGTGTTCAGTTCAAATCTGGAGCAAACATTTTTCTTCTTCTAAGGTGGATTAGAACTTTTTGTGGTACACAGCACAAACTACTGGACAGGAGGAACCTAGCAGTCAATGTGACTCTGATTTGAAAATGCAGGTCTTTCAACCAGACGTGTGGTGCCGTGACATGTCAATCATCTGTGTCCAATCAGATTTCAGGAGAGTCCAGTGAAGCCCCGGCCTCCGCTCTAGCTCCACCCATGCCAGGAAGTGTTTGACATTTGAACATTTCCTGTTTCACTGTGACTGAAATTTTGGCACTTCCTGTTTGAGTGTAAGCTTGCCACTGAGTTCCCACGAGATTCCATGGGATCTCGTCTGTCAATCCAGGAAGTGTTTGACATTTGAACATTTCCTGATTTACTGTGGATTTGAAAATGGGCACTTCCTGTTTAGGACGCCCTGTACCATGAGTGAGCTTCGTGCGGCTGAGCGACGCTTCGCTCATATTATGTCCTCGGTGAACGTAATAAAGGTTTTTGCTCAGAAACAATAGAGCAGAGCCGTAGAGAGAACAGTTTTCCCGACACATTGTCATGTCTGGATTTTTTTTTCTTAAATAAACAATGTGCACAAAAGTATCACTTGAGAACAAAATAAAAAATTATTTTTCTTCAGGTAGTGTTCAGAATCTACAATAAAAAAAAAAAATTGTGATTTTTCGATATGTAAGTCGCACTGCACTATAAGTTGCAGGACCCTTCAAAATATGAATAAATTGAATGAATGAATGAATTTTTATTCAGCGCGCACACACACACACACACACACACACACACACACACACACACACACACACACACACTGTAATGTTGGAATGTACCTGGATGAGATTCGGATGATTGCGTTTCATACAGCTGGCTCGGCTCGGCTCATGGTTGGCTGGTACACGCCTGACAGATCAGCCAGCTCAGGCTGGAATGCCCCTGATGCCAGGAAGCCCAGTGTGGTCAGCACAGACAACCCCTGGCTCCTCGCCATATTGCGCTCTGGGCCGGCCAAAGTTCTGTGCGCAACTCCAGTAACAGTGGCCTTGGTAATCGAAATCGGTTTATGAGCCAATTATCACCATTTGCAAGTAAGTCGTCGCATTCCCTGATACACGCTCACGTCAGATTGAACCATTTGCAAGGTCCTCTAACAACACTAACAAAGCCACTGTTAATGCCATTTTACGCATTACTTTGCGTATGCTTTTATGTTAATCCATATAATTGCAAACACGTGGGTGTGTTAAATGTTCATCACAACGTTGCTGATGTGCACATCACTCTGATGACTTCTTGTTTTCACGCTGTTAACGGTTCCCTGTGTCACCTTTACATGTCCACAGTGGAACAATAGCTGTAGAAACGTGCGTATGCCAGTCAGGATTTTTGCGTGACACACTGCACATTTCCACAGTCATTTCACTTTTGATACATCTGAATGTTGGCGTGGAGACGTCGTAGGCCAGGTTTTTGTCCATAAGCACGCTTTTTACATGAGGCCACTGCTGAGGTGATTGGTAGAAAGGTAAACCTGCAGTGTCTTGGCTCTTCATGGCAAATGATTGCCCACCCCTGTTCTGGAAAGTTCTCCTCTCTCCACAGATGAACGTTGGAGCTCTGACAGAGTGACCTTTGGGTTCTTGGTCACCTCCCTGACTAAGGCCCTTCTCCTTCAATCACTCAGTTTAAACGGGCGGCCAGTTCTAGGAAGAGTCCTGGTGGATCTGAACTTCTTCCATTTACAGATGATGGAGGTCACTGTGCTCACTGGGACCTTCAAAGCTGCAGAAATCTTTCTGTACCCTTCCCCAGATTTGTGACTCGAGACAATCCTGTCTCAAAGGTCTACAGACAATTCCTTTGACTTCATGCTTGGTTTGTGCTCTGATATGCACTGTCAACTGTGGAACCTTATATGTAGACAGGTGTGTGTCTTTCCAAATCATGTCCAACTGACTGAATTTACCCCAGGTGGACTCCAATTAAGCTGTAGAAACATCTCAAGTATGACCAGTGGAAACAGGATGCAGCTGAGCTCAATTTTGAGCTTCATGACAAAGGCTGTGAATACTTTATCATTATGTGTATTGTGTGTGGAATTTTGTGTGTGTGTGCGGGGGGGGTTCATCCATTTTGGAATAAGGCTGTAATGTGAAAAAAATGTGTAACAAGTGAAGCGCTGTGAATAGTTCTGGATGCACTATAAAAACAATTTGAAACATCAGCCAATGGCTGAAGATGAATGAAGTTTATTGTACTTTAATCACTGTGTTTTTAATTTTACTCTTCATGCCTACATGTAATTAAACTGTGCTATATTGTCCACATATATCCTTATCTAGTTTCCATGGTGACACTGACAATGGACTGAGGTACCTTGCTAAAAAAGAACAACCCTCCTTAATTAGCCCAGCCACGCCAACCGGATGCACCACGTCTTATTAAAATGGAACCATATTCCACGTGCACTGTGTGCTTATGTTAATTAACAGCTTAGTTTGGCGCTACACCTGTAATGCTCCAATAAAAATAAGATCTCAGTTTGTCCAATTTGTTGAACTTGTTCTGAATTCATCCACTCAGTATATTTGGGAGCGTTCCTGCATATCGCTTTGATTTAAATCTTTTGACCTCATCTGAAGTGTGAAATAACGTGTGACTCTTTGCAGGAAGACAAAGCAGAGAAGCAAGCAGTGTGAAGTAACTCATGTTCTGTATTTTAATGTCTTTTCCCCCCTCAGCTACTTACAAGAAAACAGATACTGTGGGGAAAATAAGTATTTGACCCCCTGTCAGTTTTGCAGGTTTTGCCACCTACAAAGAATGTAGAGGTCTGTAATTTTTATCGTAGGTACACTTCAACTGTGAGAGACAAAATCTAAAAACAATCCAGAAAATCACATTGTATGATTTTTAAATAATTATTTTGCATTTTGTTGCATAAAATAAGTATTTGATCCCCTACCAACTAGCAAGAATTCTGGCTCACACAGACCTGTTAATTTTTCTTTAAGAAGCCCTCTTATTCTGCACTCTTTACCTGTATTAATTGCACCTGTTTGAACTTGTTACCTGTATAAAAGACACCTGTTCACACACTCAATCAATCACATTCCAACCTGTCCACCATAGCCAAGATCAAAGAGCTGTCTAAGGACACCAGGGACAAAACTGTAGACCTGCACAAGGCTGGGATGGACTACAGGACAACAGGCAAGCAGCTTGGTAGAAGACAACAATTGTTATGATTATTTATTAGAAAGTGGAAGAAACACAAAATGACTGTCAATCTCCCTCGGTCTGGGATTCCATGCAAGATCTCACTTTGTGAGTAAGGATGATTCTGAGAAAGCTCAGAACTACACAGGAGGACCTGGCCAATGACCTGAAGAGAGTTGGGACCACAGTCACAAAGATTACATTAGTAACACATGATGCTGTCATGGTTTAAAATCCTGCTGGGCTGCAAGGTCCCCTGCTCAAGCCAGCACAGGTCCAGGCCCATTTGAAGTTCACCAGTGACCATCTGGATGATCCAGAGGAGGCATGGGAGAAGGTCATGTGGTCAGATGAGACCAGAATAGAGCTTTTTGGAATCAACTCCACTTACCATGTTTAGAGGATGAGAACAACCCCAAGAAAACCATCCCAACCGTGAAGCATGGGGGTGGAAACATCATACTCTGGGGGTGCTCTTCTGCAAAAGGGACAGGACGACTGCACCGTACTGAAGGGAGGATGGATGGGGTCATGTATTGTGAGATTTTGGCAAACAACCTGTTGTGTGGGCCGCTGAAGAGGAGGTACTGCTGGCCCACCACCACCAGATGGCGCCCTGCTTGAAGTGCGGGCTTCAAGCACGAGAGGGTGCCGGAGCCACTGGGAGTGACAGCTGTCACTCTTCATCAGCACCAGCTGTCACTCAGTCAACTCATCACCATCTCCATAAAGGCCGGACTGCGACTCCATCTCCTCGCCGAGAAATCAGCTACCATTCAGGTAATTTTCTCTGCTGACTCAAAACATTGAGTAATAATCTGAACTTCTTTGCAGCCGTTTTCCTGTGGTTTCCTTATCTGTGGGATTGGCGTGATCAGCGACGGCTTCGCTTCACACTCCAACCAGATAAGTGGTTAGACAGGAGCTGCACGAGTGTGTGACTGGAGGTGGAGGTTCTCCCTCCTCATTGTGTACAGACTGTGGGATTACTGAGTGTGCGACTTCACACTCATCAGGACTGTCTCTGTTCTCTGCCAGCAGTACCGGGTCTGACTGCTGAAGACAGCGGCCACCTGGGGCGCAGGGCTTGGCGGCTCCGGTGTTCTTCAGCTCCGTTGGCGGTGGAAGCTGTCTGGGATCCGGCTCTTCTCTCGCCAGGCGTCTTCTATCGTCGAGCCTGCCCACACGTCACCTGGTGTATGATTGACAGTCACCATATTGTTATTGTCTGTACGTCGTTGTGCGATTCACAACATTAAATTGTTACTTTTGGCTTATCCACTGTCCGTTCATTTACGCCCCCTGTTGTGGGTCCGTGTCACGACACTTTCACAACAGGATTTCTCGGCCAGCGTCATGGATCCCGAGGGGCGTCAACCATCGCTTGAACAGCCAATGGAAGAGTGAGGTGCACAGGCGCCAGCAGGAGGCGTGTTGGGTGAGCTGCAGCACATCTTAACCGCCTTTACCGCTCGGTTGGACTTAGTTACCGAGCAGAGCAGTGTTCTCAATCGTAGGATGGAGGCTCTCACCGCCCAGGTGGAAGCGCATGCTCAGGGCGTTGCTGCAGCACCTGCTCCTGCTGACGGTGTGCCAGAATCAGACATTCCGCTGGTCGTTCAACGACCCCCCCCACCTTCCCCTGAAGCATACATAAGCCCTCCGGAGCCGTACGGAGGCTGTGTGGAGACGTGCGCGGACTTCTTGATGCAGTGCTCGCTCGTCTTTTCACAGCGTCTCGTCATGTGCACATCAGACGCTAGCCGGGTGGCTTATGTGATCAATTTGCTTCAAGGAGAGGCACGCGCCTGGGCTACGGCGCTTTGGGAGCAGAATTCGCGGCTCCTAACGGTTTACACTGAGTTTGTGAGGGAGTTCTGACAGATGTTCGACCACCCTCATAGAGGCGAGACCGCTTCAAGTGTGCTGCTGTTGATACGGCAGGGGCGTCGGAGCGCAGCAAAGTATGCAGTTGACTTCCGCATCGCGGCAGCGCGAGCCGGCTGGAATGCTGTTGCGCTCCGCGCCGCCTTTGTAAACGGACTGTCTCTGGTCCTTAAGGAGCACCTGGTGGCGAAGGACGAGCCACGGGATTTAGATGGGCTTATCGACCTGGTTATACGGTTAGACAACCGATTAACAGAACACCGACGGGAGCGAGACGAAGGGCGTGGTCAGGCACAAGCCGTCCCTCTTCCTCCCGGGTCCGAAAGGGAGCCGACTTCCCCACGCTCCGCTGCCAGGGCTCTCCACGTGATGACAGCTCCCCCTGCTGACGTTGCTATGGAAACGAGCAGGGCCAAAAAGCGATCAGAGCAGAGACAAAGGAGGCTGATCCGTGGAGAGTGTTTTCTCTGCAGCTCTACCGAGAACACACAGAGAGAATGCCCCAAACGGTCAAAACAGCAGCACTCGTCCTTAGAGACTGGGCTAAGGGTGGGTCACAACACCCACGTGGGGAAACCCCGACAATCTGCACGAATCCCAGTCACGATCCTGAGTGGGGATCTAACCCTTCACGCCCCAGCACTGGTGGACACGGGGTCGGAGGGGAATCTGCTGGATAGCAGATGGGCAAAGAAGGTTGGGCTCCCTCTAGTGGCCTTACCGTCACCATTGTCGGTGTGGGCGCTAGATGGCACCCTTCTTCCACTAATCACACACCGGACACAGCCAGTGACATTGGTGGTGTCTGGGAAACACAGGGAGGAGATTGTGTTTTATGTAACACCTTCTACCTCCCGAGTGATTTTGGGTTTTCCATGGGTGTTAAAACACAATCCCCGGATTGATTGGCCGTCTGGGGCTGTGGTTCAGTGGAGCGAAACCTGCCACCGGGAGTGTTTAGGATCCTCGGTTCCACCCGGTGTGACAGCTAAGGAGGAGGTTTTAGTCCCCCCCAATCTGGCGGCGGTGCCAGCCGAGTACCATGACCTTGCTGACGTCTTCAGCAAGGATCTGGCACTCTGGCCCTCCTGGCCGACTTCTACCGGCGGCACCCGGACAAGCCTGGTCGGGCGCCAGGAGGCGCCCGTTGAGGGGTGGGTCCTGTTGTGTGCGCCGCTGAAGAGGAGGTACTGCTGGCCCACCACCACCAGATGGCGCCCTGCTTGGAGTGCGGGCTTCAAGCACGAGAGGGCGCCGGAGCCACTGGGAGTGACAGCTGTCACTCTTCATCAGCACCTGCTGTCACTCAGTCAACTCATCACCATCTCCATAAAGGCCGGACTGCGACTCCACCTCCTCGCCGAGAAATCAGCTACCATTCAGGTAATTTTCTCTGCTGACTCAAAACATTGAGTAATAATCTGAACTTCTTTGCAGCCGTTTTCCTGTGGTTTCCTTATCTGTGGAATTGGTGTTTGGTGTGATCAGCGACGGCTTCGCTTCACACTCCAACCAGATAAGTGGTTAGACAGGAGCTGCACGAGTGTGTGATTGGAGGTGGAGGTTCTCCCTCCTCATTGTGTACAGACTGTGGGATTACTGAGTGTGCGACCTCACACATCAGGACTGTCTCTGTTCTCTGCCAGCAGTACCGGGTCTGACTGCTGAAGACAGTGGCCACCTGGGGCGCAGGGCTTGGCGGCTCCGGTGTTCTTCAGCTCCGTTGGCGGTGGAAGCTGTCTGGGATCTGGCTCTTCTCTCGCCAGGCGTCTTCTGTCGTCGAGCCTGCCCACACGTCACCTGGTGTATGATTGACAGTCACCATATTGTTATTGTCTGTACGTCGTTGTGCGATTCACAACATTAAATTGTTACTTTTGGCTTATCCATTGTCCGTTCATTTACGCCCCCTGTTGTGGGTCCGTGTCACGACACTTTCACAACACAACCTCCTTCCCTCAGTAAGAGCATTGGAGATGGGTCATGGCTGGGTCTTCCAGCACGACAATAACCCCAAACACACAGCCAGGGCAACTAAGGAGGGGCTCCGTAAGAAGCATTTCAAGGTCCTGGAGTGGCCTGGCCAGTCTCCAGACCTGAACTCAATAGAAAATCTTTGGAGGGAGCTGAAACTCCAAACCTGAAAGATTTGGAGAAGATCTGTATGGAGGAGTGGACCAAAATCCCTGCTGCAGTGTGTGAAAACTTGGTCAAGAACTACAGGAAACATCTGAGCTCTGTAATGGCAGACAAATATTTCTGTACCAGTTGTTAAGCTCTGTTTTTCTAGGGGGTCAAATACTTTTTTTTTTTTTTGCAATAAAATGCAAATCAATTATTTAAAAATCATACAATGTGATTTACTGGATTTTTTTTTTTTAGATTCTGTCTCTCACAGCTGAAGTGTACGTACGATACAAATTACAGACCTCTCCATTCTTTGTAGGTGGGAAAACCTGCAAAACTGACAGGGGGTCAAATACTTATTTTCCCCACTGTATGTTCCAGACTTGCATCCTCCATGTGCCTTCTGTCAAACTGTAGTACAAATTTTGTATTATTTTCTCAGAACATGGGACCAGCTGTCATTCTGTGTTCCACTTGACTATGAAGTTATGTTACAGATGATGCAAAAGTTTCAATATGCCCACCTACTCCAGACAAATTTTCCATAAAGTACCACGCGTTGTAATTCTTTACCGAAAAAAGAACAAAAGGATGTTCTAGGTGTCCACCTGCATGAGCACCTCGGGTTTAACATTGACTTCCAATTCATATTGAATTATTTTGTCCCTACTCGATAATATATTCCTCTTGTATTTGAGGTGCTCATGGGTTAAACATGAGTTGTCTGAATGAAGTGAGTGCCTAAATGTTCCAGTCTTGTACCATGACCAACCTCCTAATGTCTTTAATGTTGTCTGCTGCCTGTGACCTCCAAACAGCTTCTGCTCTACCGATTTCCTATTTGACAAGGCTATGGTTGATCATCCCTGTTCCTTTGCAGATCTGATATGGATCTGCATGTTGGTTTGGCAAACGTTTTATGCCGGATGCACTTCCTGATGCAACTCCATTTGACATGGAAATCAGGCACAGGCGGTCTTGAACCAGGACCCTTCTGTTTGGGAAGCAAGTGCAGTAACCATCATTTGGCCACTGCGCTGTGAGCAATCTTTGACCACGTAGTGAACTTCCACTCAGCCTGCTCTGCTGAAAGGATCCTCATTTAGGTTTTATTTTGAATAACAGAAAGTTACTGTGGATTGTGAAGGCGTCTTTGAAATACACTTCAAAAACAAGACAAAGATGAAAGAAAGGAAAAAATTTTATACAACATTAAGTGCCCGGTCTACAGCCCATAGTATGTTGTGTTTTGCTGTGCTTGGTCTCTCTCTCTCTCTCTCTCTCTCTCTCTCTCTGTCTCTCCCTCCTTTCTCTCGTTGTTTTGTCAGTAGAGCTGATTATTGGGTACACCTGTGGCAGCTGGGACACATGCAACTAATCATCCCTGCAGTATTTAAACCCAGACTCTTCACTCCATCCTCACCAGATTATTATAGTCTTCCATGTGGAACCCTGGCCTCAGTGTTTTAGCTCTAAAATCTCACATTTTTCTTCAGTCTAGTTATTTTTGAGCTGTTAGCAATTTCGTATGTTCTTAGTTCCCTGCCACCATCAGCTCCACTGGTTCCACCTGGCCCTGGCTTCCCTCGGTGTCTCCTTCTTCCGTGCCTCTGCGACTGCTCCTGCGATTCACCAGCTTCTGCCGCTGTCAATAATGCTTTTTGTCATTTTATCTGCTGCCTCACAGCATGTGAGTCCACCTCATGGGGTCTCACTCGTGACAAGATATTTCTGACCAAAGCTCTATTTTCTAACAAACCTTTCTATAATTGTGTTGATTCCTATTTCATAACAAACCTAGAACCCAATAATCAAGGTTCCATGATGTGAAGGCTGTAATTTTCTTCAGCCTTCTTCAGAAATGTAAAAACACAGTTGTGATGGAATCTATAACAAAGTCATTCCTCTTTATGATTATAACCCACATTTGTCAACTTTGCACATTCTGGTCTGGGAGTATTTATCTTTTTTCTCCTCTGTCTCACAGTACTCCCTTCCTAACTTTCACCAATACAGACTTAATATTTTCATCAGCTTTGTTCATCTGTCCTCAATCTCCCCACCCTTTTAATGTTGTGGTCCCCTTTTGCCCTTTTCCCCATCATTTCTCTTAGTTCTATTTTATTGCACTCTTTGTCGGTTTGCTTGTCCTATACGTTTTTAGACCATTTCAACTGTATAGGCCATTACAGCAAAATGTCCTCCTTCCACATATACATCCCCTTTTTTGACCCTTCTCCTACCTCTTCCCATCAATCACTTCTTCTCTTGCAACTCTCTTCCCTCCCTGCCGCCCTCCAGAGATAATTACTACAAGCATTGTGAAGATCAGCTTGTATTTAAACAGCTGAATAAGCAAGGCCCGGGGCTGCTGACAGTCACTGCTCAACAACCGTCAAGTGAATCAGCAGAGTAGAAAATAATACTTTGTGCCCAGCACTGTGGGGTAGATCACAAAACACATCAGTGTGGACTAATTGATGCCTGCTTATAGTGTCAGCTGATCTGTGCATCCATACGCTGTGTAGGGGTCACCAACCCTTCAATAAACGACAAGCAGATCTTTATCATGTACATATTCACTTGTAAATCAGGATACTGTACCTGTGATGTCAATGCAAGCATGCAGTTTACTTGTACCCATGTATTCTCTATTTGCTTCAGCTTTAATTGGGTGCACTGAGTGATGGCAAGTGTATCTGCATATCCTACAACTCCCATGTGATTTATGTTTGTCCTTAAATGCAAAACAGCCAAGGATCATATACTTGCTGCCACATGGATTTTTTTTTTAAGGGTGTGGACAGAGTGAAGAGGCAGTATTGCAGGTAAAGCCCCTTTACACCGGCACAAAGGTAGAGTTACGCATTGTGGCGTAGCAACTACGTTGAGTTATGCAGCTCTACGTAGCTCAGCATTGAGTTTTTGCAGTAAGCGGAAGAAATTAAACATGTTAAATTTTTTCAGCATAGAGCACTGGACAATTAAAGCACGCCGTTTTAAGCAAGTCAGCGCTTCTGCATGTAAGTCTGCGCTACACTGACCTACTGCATGCAAATCTACACAGCTGTACACTGTAGAAACTGAGTTGGTGGCTTCGAACGTTGCGTGGAAGAAACAGAAGCCAGTTTGTGAGCGCTGCTGTGATGGGAGAGGCTTTGCAGGAGCGCGATCACCCTCGTTGTCTTGGTGCTGCTGAGTGCCGACACGATCATTGATGGCTGGGCTGTGTATTTGCTCACAGCAGGGAGGCTTTGCAGGAGCGCGATCACCCTTGTTGCCATGGAGCTGAGGGCTGACATGACGTAATAGTATTTTGCGTCTCTGGTGATCTCTTAGAGCGAACTGATCTTCGATCTGTGCAAACCAGGCGGCAGTTTACAGAGTGTGAAAAGGTTTCAGATTGCATGTGAACAGGTTTGATCCACGCAGCCCGCAGCACGTATGATCCAACATGTGCAAGTCTGTGATAAAATGATCCACACAGCCCACAGTGTGTGTGCATGAGCCAGCAGGGATCCATCCATTAAAATGCACATCAGAAAACATCGTTACATTCTTTCAATTCATAAAATGGATTTCCTTCGGAAGAGAGAGAACACAAAGAACAGGTACAGAGAACACAAACAGCAGGTCTAAAAAAAAAAAAAAAAGCAGACAGAGAGACAGTGCTCTCTTTCTCTCTCTCATGGTCAAACAAGAAGCCCGACGTTTAAGTATGTGAGTTTAAATGGCAATATTTTCCTTTTTTTTTCTTTTTTGGGGGAGCACACACCAGACTCTGAACTTTGTGATCTGATGTTACGAGCTGTGACAAGACAGCAGTGTTTTCCACGTGCAGCGATGTGACACGCAGGAAAAATGGAGAGTACGCGTGCATTTGAGGCGTACTCAAAACACAACACAATGCAACTCTACGTTTGCGCCGGTGTGAAAGGGGCTTAAGTAAAAGATCCTGTTTGAGGTATATATTTAGTTCATTTCATATACAGCGGGTAAAATAAGTACAAAACCATGCATACAGACACACACCTGCTTCGTTATACGTTGCAGAGAGCTTGTCTAGCATTTCTTTATCCAGAGCCAGGATCTGCTGCTCAAGAATGGAGGAATAGGATAGACTGTCTTTTTTGTCATCCTTCTCCTTGTCTTTCTCTTTGTCTCTCTCTTTCTGTCTCTCAAAAGCCAGGAGTTGCTGGCGCAGAGCCTCAGGCAGGTGGGCCTTGGCAAAATCAGCAGCTGCCTGATAATGGAGAGAAGGAAAGTGAATAAAAGTAAAATAGTTGCATGCATCATTCATTAAAACAAAATTTAAAAAAGAAGCTGTCACTAAATATGCTGTGATGGACACATCATTAAGGATGTGTTTTTAAGGATGCTTTTAAGTGCATTATTTGCAGGCTTTTCCAAGCATAGGCATGAACCCTGTAAATTGCACTGACTGAATGAACAGATAAATGAGCCACTGTTGTGAAAGTGTAGGAACACGGACCCACAACAGGGGGCGCAAATGAACGGACAATGGAGGAAGTCAAATAACAACACTTTACTGTTGTGAATAAGCACAACAAACACAACAGATTACAATAATAGACAAAGAAGTCAATTCACAAAATGTGTCACGTGGGCAGGCTCGAAGATAAGAGACGTCTGTCCAAAGCAGAACCGGAACCACACGATTTCCTCCGCCACCGAACCCCGGGAATACTGGAGCCGCCAAGTCCCGAACTCCCAGGTGGCCACTGCCTCCACGTGTCGGATCTGGTACTGCTGGCGAGGAACAAAAACAGTTAAATGTGGGTGCGTTTGCACCCAGCAACACGTATGGCGGGAAATCCACCTCCACCTCTCGTCAGAAGAAATGTCTGCTATTCAACGCACAAAAGTAACAAAGTGTTAATGTCAAAAAGACAACACAGTCGGCTGAGTACTGTACCTCCTAGGTAGAGCGATATCTCGGCAAAGAGGTGGAGATGTCGTCTTGCTGATATACCACTGCTGATCAGATGATTGGTGACAGCTGTCGTAGGTGATAAGTGACAGCTGTCACCCCGGCTGCTCCTGTGACGCGGCAGCGCCCTCTGGTGCCTGGAGCCCGCACTCCAGGCAGGGCGCCCTCTGGTGGTGGTGGGCCAGCAGTACCTCCTCTTCAGCGGCCCACACAACACACTCCCCATGTTTGTGAACATATTTAGCAGAAAAACTATGCATTCTATCATCTTGTAACTCACCAAAATAAAAGTGCATATAATGTGGCTAAACAGATGAGATATTGGTGAATGTTGATGCAGGTTGTCAAACTGAAAAGCAAGTTAGTGGTTGGCACTGTGGCCTTACAGCAAGAAGGATGTGGGATTGCTTCCCACCCAAGCAGTTAGCTTTGATGGTTTCAGATGAAGCCACAATGGAAGAAGGAAAAAGTTGCAGATCCTTGACTGGCTCCAAAAGTGAGCAAGTTCCCATTCAACTCCATGTTAAAATTTCCAACGATATGGGCCTGTCACACCTTGACGATTTAGCCTGCGTATCCTGACTTATGAAAAATTCGGTGAATACGAGGGCTGTCAATAAAGTATAGGTCCTTTTTATTTTTTTCAAAAACTATGGATTTCATTCATATGTTTTTACGTCAGACATGCTTGAACCCTCGTGCGCATGCGTGAGTTTTTCCACACCTGTCGGTGACGTCATTCGCCTGTGAGCACTCCTTGTGGGAGGAGTCATCCAGCCCCTCGTCGGAATTCCTTTGAGAAGTTGCTGAGAGACTGGCGCTTTGTGTGATCAAAATTTTTTCTAAACCTGCGAGGCACATCGAGGTGGACATGGTTCGAAAAATTCAGCTGGTTTTCGGTGAAAATTAACGGCTGATGAGAGATTTTGAGGTGATACTGTCGCTTTAAGGACTTCCCACGGAGCGGGACGTCGCGCAGCGCTCCCAGGCGCCATCGTCAGCCTGTTCAAGCTGAAACCTCCACATTTCAGGCTCTATTGATCCAGGACGTCGTGAGAGAACAGAAAAGTTTCAGAAGAAGTCGGTTTCAGCATTTTATCCGGATATTCCACTGTTAAAGGAGATTTTTTTAATGAAAGACGTGCGGGCGGATTGCAGCATCGGCTCGCAGCCGCCGCGATGCTCCGCCACAGGAAAAACACCTCTGTTGGAAGCCTTAAGGACAAGTTGGAACATGTCCAGCTGTTAAACAATTTCTCATATACTCACTCCACTGAAAGCCATCAAAAGCCACCTGGATTTTACAAATGGTTATCAACACGGAGGTGTTTTTCCTGTGCCGCTGCACCACGCCGGCTGCGTCGCGACGCGCGGACCCGTCCGCACGTCTTTCATTAAAAAAATCTCCTTTAACAGTGGAATATCCGGATAAAATGCTGAAACAGACTTCTTCTGAAACTTCTCTGTTCTCTCACGACATCCTAGATCAATAGAGCCTGAAATGTGGAGGTTTTCAGCTTGAAACAGGCTGACGACGGCGCCTGGGAGTGCTGCGCGACGTCCCGCTCCATGGGAAGTCCTTAAAGCGACAGTATCACCTCAAAATCTCTCATCAGCCGTTAAAATTTTCACAGAAAACCAGCTGAATTTTTAGAACTGTGTCCACTTCGATGTGCCTCACAGGTTTAGAAAAAATTTTGATCAAACAAAGCGCCAGTCTCTCAGCAACTTCTCAGACAAAGGAATTCCGACGAGGGGCTGGATGACTCCTCCCACAAGGAGTGCTCACAGGCGAATGATGTCACCGACAGGCGTGGAAAAACTCACGCATGCGCACAAGGGTTCAAGCATGTCTGACGTAAAAACATATGAATGAAATCCATATAGTTTTTGAAAAAAATAAAAAGGACCGTTACTTTATTGACAGCCCTCGTACACTGGCTGCATTGAGTAAGTTATGCAGCTGTCACACCGTGAGAATTTAGCTAGCGTATGCCGACATCCTCCATTTCCATCAAGCAGTCCAGGTTAGTACGGCACGGTATGGTACGGGTCGGAACAGTTAAGTCTGGCTTGGCTTTTGTTTCCACCTCCAGCAGTTCCCTTTTGTTTGGTAGGCGGAGCCTGTAGATGTTGACATGCAAGTCATTGAGAGCGTGTACACTGTCACGCGGCCTCCACATGGAGGCCAAAAAGAGCAATTTAACATTTTTTAAATTTATTTTGTTTTTGTCTTGTTATCGGATTTATTTTCATTGCGTGCAGAATGCTGAAGGATCAGTTCAGTGAAGCTGACCCCCCACACGTGTAAAAAAATCCAAACAAACACACTGAGTGGTTAGTGCTTCATTTGTGCAGATTTGTGCCATTAAAATTTTTGCTTGTGCTGTTACGGTAAAGATTATTTTTTAGGTCATTCAGAGGTCATCGTCCCCCCAGCTTGCTCCAAAATGAACCAGAATGGTTTATTTTTTTAGTGCTTCATTTGTGCTGATTTGCGCCATTAAAATTTTTATTTGTGCTGCTATAGTTTCAGAAATATTAAGTTTTATTTTTGCAAGATGACAGCAGGCACACGCACGCCGCGAGCAGGCGAGCGCGCTACAAGCTTGGGACTCCAACGAGGGTGGTCGCATCTCCTCCACTCTCCCTTATCTCTGTTCTCTGCTTTAACCTTCAAGTCCCTACTTCACCAGACTGTGAATTCCTCAAATTATATTGGATACTGGATCTATTGGACTACTATTGGTTTAACCATGGATCAGCTGGTCTCTGAACACTATTGACACCATTTTTTCTACAAGAAGGTAAGGCCCAGGGGATCCTACATGCCCAGATGGAACGCATCCTGCCGGCTATGTTCTCGACTCCTGGAGTTCTTGGCATATGGCTTTGCGCCTTTCTCTGTTGAGGACGTCGAGGATTTATTCATTTTTGGTCTTATGGTAGCAGGGCTGGTACTTTTTGGCTTATGTGCTGCCCTGATCTACCGGAAAACTGGCAAGACAGCGGCTTCAAGAACCACGGCCCCTCGCTTGTCCGTCATGATTAACGAGGTTGGCAAGGTAGTGCATTTTCAGACTGCGATGACTCTAACTCAGTCGCAAATTGGATGACATCTTGGAGCAGATGCGCGCCTTGCGGCTGAAGTGAAGGTTTCAGAGGCTGGTGAATATTCTTAATTCATAATTGGGAATATTCTTAATTCATAAACAGGATTTGGTTGTTCAAGTGGAACTGTTAAAAGTGTTTTTCACTGCTCAACCACAACATTACAGGCTTATATATCCTAAAGGTCAAATTGCCCCACTGTTTTCCCTCCAGAGGAATTTCTTCAGACTGGGGAACATTGGCTGTTTCTTATCTCAACTCACAAAGACAACAAACTGTTTTCACAGGACTGAAGCATGCTCCATTCCCTCCCCCCACCCCCAACGCTCGACATTCCTAAAAAAAAAACCTTGAAGCAATTTCATTTAATGTTTTATGACAGAAATGTGAAGTAAAGATAAAGCACAGTTTATTAAAAATGTAAATAATTTATTAACATAAAAATATGTTTTACATTTTTTCAATAATAACATAGGTTGAATGTCCTGAGATGATATTACATTAGTTATTATACACGTACATACATTAACACATTATAAACTTTACAGATCACAGACGTAATCAATTCGGGTCAAGATATGTGATCCTCTGTAAATAAAACTTGCAATATCTGAGAAACTATAGCAGCATAAATGAAACATTTAACACAACAAATCAACACAAATTGAGTACTAAAAAAGTAGACTAGCCTGGTTCATTTTGGAGCAAGCTTGGGGGGGGGGGGGGGGGGGGGGGATGACCTCTGAATGACCAAAAAAAAAAAATCTCAGAAACAAAGTACTAACCACTCAGTCTGTTTACTTGGATTTGTGTGTGTGTGTGTGTGTGTGTGTGTGGGTGGGGGGAGTCAGCTTCACTGAACTCAGGTACCTTATATCGGCCAGAATTAATATTTTGTGAATGAATGATTTTACCAAAATGTGAATGAATGAATTATTTTACCAAAAATAACATGAAAACCATGCTCCTGCCACGAGCCACTGCTGAGTTCGAAACAACAACAAAAAAAGCCCTGTAATTTCTGATGGTAATTTAATGCAGCAGCGATGGGGTTAACGCGCTCGCCTGCTCGTGCCGTGTGTGTGCCCGCCGTCTTCACCCAAAAATAAAAATCTTAAATCTCAGAAACTATAGCAGCACAAATAAACATTTGAATGGCACAAACCAGCACAAATGAAGCACTAAAAAAGTAGACCAGTTCATTTTGGAGCAAGCTGAGGGGATGATGACATCATAGCGCAAACATAAAACTCTTAATATCTCAGAAACTACAGCAGCACAAATAAAAATTTTAACGGCACAAATCTGCACAAACAAAGCACTAACCACTCAGTGTGTTTGCTTGGATTTTTTTTACGTGGGTGGGTGGGGGTCACCTTCACTGAGCTTGAAGGTTCAACTGATGTCTGTGGTAAACGCTGACGTGAATGAATGAGGTGCTGTGACTCTTTCAACTTTTAAAATAAGCTCATTTTCTTGTTGTGGCAAAAACCATCAGCATTCTTTGGTTCAGGCTGAGGAACGCACAAAACACAGAGCGACATCTTTCAAAATGCTACGTCTCTTCAGCCGCAACAAGGAACTAAAGCATGTTCAGATGTTGTTTTCCAAAATAAGCACGCTTTATGTGGCGTACGCTTTAAGTTTTCGTCAGACTGTGGCGATGAATCCAACTAAAACAACGTAACAGGTGAGATTAAGACTTTAAATTTACTCAGTGTGCGAATGGTTTTAATATTTGAAACAGTCTGAACTGTTTGCATGAGGACTGCAGCTTTTCGCTTTAGCCTTAGCTTGTTTGGCGAGTCTGAGATGAGGGCAGTCTTGTATTAAGTACCTCAGTGATACTTGAGTGAAAGTAAAAGTATCTTACCATAAAATTACTTTGGTAAAAGTTAAAGTCTCCTTTAAAATTTTTACTTGAGTAAAAGTCTTAAAGTATCTGACATTTACTGTACTAAGTAAAAGTATTGAGTAAAAGTAAAATCCAAAACGAGTAGAGGGTGAAACAGCGACACAAAAATAAAGTCAGTGTGGTGTCTGGATAAACCAGGAGGGGGCCTCAGCCCCTATAAAAGGCCGGATCTGCCTCTGGTGGAGCAGTTGGTGTTGGTGACGGGATGAGTGAGCAAAAGGTGGATGTATGTAGCTGTAAATAAATTAGCCGTTCTTTTTCCTGGATCCCGCGCACACTTTTCTGTTAAACACAACAGGCAGGCTCTTGTGAAACACAACAGTCTTTTGTAGCTACACAGTTGTGCCAAATTTAAGGAAAAGTATTTAAAAAATGCAAACCTCACCACCACCAACTACTGCAAAGTAGGGCTGGGTATTGATTACGATTCTTAAGATTCAGACTTGATTATTTTGATTAGATCTGATCCAATATCGATTTGGATTTTTTGAAAAAACATTTTAAAACCTTTTTTTTTGAGCTACTACTTCAAAAAATGTAACTCTGAAAATGCAGACAGTAGTGTTTCAGAGAGTTATAAATTAAAAATGTAAAATGGTAAAATGGCCCCAGTCTCCCCTACAAAACTCGAGCCTTTCAGCAACACAACTTTCCTTATTCAAATTCATTCCAGTAGTATTCTGCTCTTACTAGGATGTAGCAGTTTTCTAGTTTGGCAGATAGTTCTGGAGGAAATCACTGAAGAAATTAACACATTGAAAATATGGTTTGACCGAAACAAACTGTCATTAAACTTAAATAAGACAGGGATGAAATGGAGGTGTGAGAGTGACTAGGTGTTCACAGGAAACATTTATTTCTGTATGTATGTATTTATTTATTTATTTATTTATGTATGTTCATTGTTAGTTGCTTTATATTTTCTGTTGTGTTTCTATTCAGGTTCTTTTTGTCTCTTTCTTTAAAATGATATATAATAAGTATATATTGTATATAATAATCATTAGATTATTAA
The DNA here is from genome assembly GCF_902500255.1 of Thalassophryne amazonica. Lineage (NCBI taxonomy): Eukaryota > Metazoa > Chordata > Actinopteri > Batrachoidiformes > Batrachoididae > Thalassophryne > Thalassophryne amazonica. Next base: position 97,312,296 of record NC_047106.1, read on the forward strand.
TATATAAAAAAAATAAATTTAAGAAATATTACAATTTGAAAACAAATGCACCCGAACGTGATGAAAGCTGCAACTGCTTAATGCTAACTTTTAATATTGAAAATGCCATAGACATGCTAACGCGTTAGCATCGTTCCAGTTTTTAAGTTATAAAATACATCTAACAACTGTTTCAGAAGACCATAACAGGTCGGTTTAACATAGAAAAGGTAAATAATACTCAGATGTATGCGCTTTAGGGTTTTAGCAGGGGAAAATTAAGCAAAAGAAAGAAAGAATAAACGAAGCAATAGATCGAAGCATTGCTTCAATCTGCGAACCACTGCTTCGATTGGTTCAAGGTTCAAAGCAAAGCCGCGCTGCAGAAAAGTTGATTACAGACCTGCTGCAGGGAATGTAATCAATGTAGAGAAATGATCATTTTCCTGAAAACACCCCCAAAAACAACGGCCACTCTGAAGGACCGATAACAGAATCGTTAAGCAAAAAGCTTATTGATGTCAGTGGATTGAATCATTTCTTAACGATACCCGAAAGGAACCGGTTCTCAATACCCATCCCTAGTACAGATATGTCAAAATTCTACTTAAGTACAACACTGGATGAAGGGCACGTTCAGGCTACTTCCATGCTGGCCAGGTCATTCCAGTCTTGCCCACATGCCAGTTCTTTTCCCATTTATGGTTAAAGTAGACCTGCATTGAAATAAATGTGGTCAGATTTCAGAAAGAAATAGCTGATATGTATTTATAAGACCCTTGTGAATGCAGTAAAATAAATCTGTAAGCCCAAATTTGTAATTCAGCGGAGAAATCTTCGTTTAAAAATGACAAATTTGCAGCTAAAATTTAGCCCTCTGTGAAAACAGTTTGTACAGCCGTATCATTTCCATGACGTCAGGGACAAGACGACGCGCTCCCGCCTTCAGTCCGATCACGCACTGAAATTGATTTTATCTGTTAGTAATGTTACTTATACACGTCCTGGTTTCAACATCCAAAAGTAAGCTGCAATGAATGTGAGATACAGATCTGTGTGCTCAGATCAGCAACGACATCGACAGCGGGCGCCGTTCTTCCTATCCCACTCTCTGCCTCCGCTACGGTTGCTGTTTTAATGTGAAGTGGCCGGTACACCTGTTGCTGCAAGGACAGACTTCTTGTGGCAAAATCCACAGCACATAACGTCTCGGCAATCGGAGCCCCAGAGCTCCATGGACGCTGAGAGAGGTTTATATATTTTTAATGACTGGGATTCTTTGCGGGTCTCGCCTCCATATCCCGCAATGGTACCGGAGGCTAAAGACAGTAGATTTTCATTGCGACACCACTCAATCAAACGGGCATATGAAAAAGTCCCCCAAAATAATTTTCAAGCACAAATAAAAGAAATGTTTACTCACCAAACGTGCCGCAAGACAAAATGAAGTTTTAAAAAAGTAGATCCTTCCGTATAAGACAAGAAAAAGGTGCAGATGCAAACTGACGTAAATCCACAAATTACAATTGGCGCAATGCATGCTGGGAGAGGGTCTTGTCCGTGACGTCTCGGCAGCGTCTATGATGAGACGGACAATTTGCGGAGGGCTAAATGTTAGCTGTAAATTTGTCATTTTCAAATGAAGATTTCTCCGTTGAATGACAGATCTGGGCTTCCAGATTGACTTTACTACATTCAGAAGGATCTCATGTGTAAATGTAAGTCATTTTTTGTTCAAAAAAATCTGACTGCATTTTTTTCAATGCAGGTCTCCTTTAAGCTGATTTAAACACTGCCAAGATGGGAACATCCAAAGCTGCCCCATATGAACTCCAAAACTGCTCTACAGAAAACATATGGGTGATGTAACACAAGGATTTCTACAGTTTATACACAGTCTATGATTAAAACAAATAAAATCAGAACCCTCAGACCTCAGGACAATACTACTAAATTACAGATGACATTCAAATGTATTTTGCAGTTTTAAATGCTCCAACTTTTATACACTCATGTTCCTGCATTCTGTCAGAGACAACCACAGCTGGAGAGTAACCTGCTCATCCTTTCAGCCCTGCTTAAAAATACATAAATCACAGATAAAAAAAAGTGCCTCGCCAAACAAACATGAACTAACACCCTGCTGTGAGATAGAGCTGAGCTTGAGAAACTGTATCCTGCCCTGTATAGACCTTTTTCCGCACATTCCCACTGCCTATTCAGAGCAATAACGTTTTCTTCCTTCAGTTCCCTGCTCCTGACTCTGGGCCAGGCGGTAAAGATGAGCCAGTCCAAGGTCATGGAAGCTCAAAAACCACCAAGTACAACCCCTGGCAAAAATTATGGAATCACCGGCCTCGGAGGATGTTCATTCAGTTGTTTAATTTTGTAGAAAAAAAGCAGATCACAGACATGACACAAAACTAAAGTCATTTCAAATGGCAACTTTCTGGCTTTAAGAAACACTATAAGAAATCAAGAAAAAAAGATTGTGGCAGTCAGTAACGGTTACTTTTTTAGACCAAGCAGAGGAAAAAAATATGGAATCACTCAATTCTGAGGAAAAAATTATGGAATCACCCTGTAAATTTTCATCCCCAAAACTAACACCTGCATCATATCAGATCTGCTCGTTAGTCTGCATCTAAAAAGGAGTGAACACACCTTGGAGAGCTGTTGCACCAAGTGGACTGACATGAATCATGGCTCCAACACGAGAGATGTCAGTTGAAACAAAGGAGAGGATTATCAAACTCTTAAAAGAGAGTAAATCATCACGCAATGTTGCAAAAGATGTTGGTTGTTCACAGTCAGCTGTGTCTAAAGTCTGGACCAAATACAAACAACATGGGAAGGTTGTTAAAGGCAAACATACTGGTAGACCAAGGAAGACATCAAAGAGTCAAGACAGAAAACTTAAAGCAATATGTCTCAAAAATTGAAAAATGTACAACAAAACAAATGAGGAACGAATAGGAGGAAACTGGAGGAAACTGGAGTCAACGTCTGTGACCGAACTGTAAGAAACCGCCTAAAGGAAATGGGATTTACATACAGAAAAGCTAAACGAAAGCCATCATTAACACCTAAATAGAAAAAACAAGGTTACAATGGGCTAAGGAAAAGCAATTGTGGACTGTGGATGACTGGATGAAAGTCATATTCAGTGATGAATCTCGAATCTGCATTGGGCAAGGTGATGATGCTGGAACTTTTGTTTGGTGCCGTTCCAATGAGATTTATAAAGATGACTGCCTGAAGAGAACATGTAAATTTCCACAGTCATTGATGATATGGGGTTGCATGTCAGGTAAAGGCACTGGGGAGATGGCTGTCATTACATCATCAATAAATGCACAAGTTTATGTTGATATTTTGGACAATTGAAAGGATGTTTGGGGATGATGAAATCATTTTTCAAGATGATAACGCATCTTGCCATAGAGCAAAAACTGCAAAAACATTCCTTGCAAAAAGACAAACAGGGTCAATGTCATGGCATAGGGTCAGTGTCAATGAGCAGATCTGATTTGATGCAAGTGTTAATTTTGGGGATGAAAATTTACAGGGTGATTCCATAATTTTTTCCTCAGAATTGAGTGATTCCATATTTTTTTCCTCTGCTTGGTCTAAAAAAGTAACCGTTACTGACTGCCACAATCTTTTTTCTTGATTTCTTATAGTGTTTCTTAAAGCCAGAAAGTTGCCATTTGAAATGACTTTAGTTTTGTGTCATGTCTGTGATCTGCTTTTTTTCTACAAAATTAAACAACTGAATGAACATCCTCCGAGGCCCGTGATTCCCAAATTTTTGCCAGGGGTTGTATGAACTACCGGATAACGTAATGCTGATACTTCAGTGATCTTTTTTCTATTTTTTCATGGTCTCTTGAGCTGCACAAAGTACCTAAGCTTTGGAAACATTTGGTTATTGTTCCAATAGCAAAGAGTGACTCCCCCAAAGTATTTAATGATTTCAGGCCTATAGCTTTGACTTCTTTAGTGATGAAGACTTTTGAGAAAATTATCAGATCAGAAATTTTATTGCATGTTGAACAACAGCTTGACCCACTGCAGTTTGCATACCGAGCTGGCAGAGGTGTCGAGGATGCAGTGGTAACATTATTGCACTTTTTGTTTAGGCATTTGGAGGGACAGAAGACACGTGCCAGACTCTTATTTATAGACTTTTCCTCAGCATTCAATACCATCCAACCCTTTTTGCTTGCTGATAGGCTCCTCCATCATTTTAAACTTGATCCTCACCTGATTAGTTGGATAACTGACTTTTTAACTCATAGGTCACAGTGTGTGAGAGTCAACGGTGGTCTTTCTCGTGTGCTCTCCTCTTCTACTGGCTCTCCTCAGGGTTGCTGCTTGTCACCCCTGCTCTTTATTTTGTACACTAATGAGTGCCGCAGTGTCAGTAACAGACACATCTTAAAGTTTGCTGATGATACAGTTATTGTCAGTCTTCTTCAGGGAGATGAGCAGGACCACGGGCCTGCTGTTGATGACTTTGTCTCTTGGTGTGAGGAGTCTTTTCTGGAATTGAATGTGTCAAAAACTAAAGATATGATTATTGATTTTAGGAAGTCTACCTGTTTTCCATCACCAACTGTTATTAAAAATGTTGATGTTGAGATGGTGGAGAGCTATAAATATCTGGGTGTGGTCCTTGATAATAAACTTTGCTTTGAACCTCATGTTGATGTTATCTCCAAAAAGGTTCAGCAAAGATTGTTCTTTTTGAGGAAGATGAGAACCTTCCAGGTTTCTTCTGAGATGACTCTTTTTTATAGAAGTTTTATTGAATCAGTCTTGACTTTTTGTATTGTTGCTTGGTTTGGAAATTTGAATTGTTCAAATAAGAGTCATCTTGGCAGTCTTGTCAAAACTGCTGGAAAAATCTCAGGTAGTCAGCAGGCCGGGGTAATGTCCATCTATAACAGACAGGTCCTGAGAAAGGCTAATGCAGTTCTGGATTGTTCTAATCAGCCACTGAAAAAAGACTTTGAGCTTCTGCCCTCAGGCCGTCGTTTTAGGGCTCCTATGAGGAGGACTAAAAGATTTCAGGTCTCGTTTATCCCTAGTGCAATTTTATTACTCAATGGCAATTAGCCTTTGATGTTGTTTATTTTGCACTACTATTGCTTATTTGCACATCCACATATTGCATTTTTGCAATACTTTTGTGTTTGGCATGAACTCTGGATTGAATATTTGACATTGTATGGGTATTGTTTTTATTTTATTATTATTTTATTTTTTTTTATTATGTTTGATTTTAGACTTTTAATTGGGTCTTATTTTCACTGTTGATATTGTTATCTTTGTGTACCTTGTCCTTTGTGTGCTCCTGCTGCAACATTAATTTCCCTTTACGGGACAATAAAGAAATTCTGATTCTGATTCTAATTTTGCGATTGACCTATATGAAATCAAAGATGCAGGCTTCAATGACTTTCTGAAGTCAGCCATCAACAGTGTATCTGGAAGCGGTAAAAGTCTTTAACTTGTACAGACATACACTTGTCTTAGCAGTGATATTCATGTCTCTGGGTCCTCAGTCTTTAAGACTGAAAGACATCTGGAAACAGCCAGACAGTCTGTGTTTGACAGGAGAACAAAGGTCCCAGTCTTTCAGTTACTGGTGTTCTTGTCTTATAGTGTATAGCTGTAACACTTGTACACTAACCAGCGACCTAAGGTGACAACAAGATGTCTTTGGTCTCTTTGGAGGATCTTAGCGAGGCTCAGATAAGGAGTATTACTTGCATCATGAGGAAACATCAGCCGTAACAATTTGTCCATGTGGCATGCACTTCTAGGCATGATCCTTTTGGAAGAAATTCTACAAGTACAAATGATCAAACAGTCAATATCTTGCAAGCAGTGAGGCAAAGAAAAACAATGGCTGATGGCTCCGGGTGTTCCACTGCAGTCCTGTTTCAAAGCTTGACCAGGATTGTGACATCAACCAAGGTATATTCTAAGGCAGGAGTCAGTGACTCTGGTCCTGGAGATCACCTGCCCTGTGTGTAATAAGGGGTTCAGGGTGGATGAATTTAAGGGCCACCAAAACATTTCAATGTTGTTTCAAAGAAAATTCTGGCTCACCCTGGTTGTGTGTCTTATACGGATGTGGAGAATAATCTATACAAATCAGTGCGTGATGCGAGTGTATTGATTCATTTAGTGTGCATCGATTCAACTGAGGGATAAAATCGTGATGGATCGGTCTGTGCGTACTTGCATCAATTTTTTTCCAACGCACACTGGGCTTCATGTATCAACGTGCGTACGGCGATATTTGAGCGTATATGGGGTGTACGCCAAAACGGCTGCGCTACTTGGCATTTATCAATGTGGTCGTTGGCGTACGCTGCGCTGAAAATATACACCAGGTCGAGAGGTGGCGTAAATTATACACCAAAATGAACCAGCACTGGAATCCACATAAAAATGTAAATGATCAACATGATAAACAGTGCCATTATACAAATCAATGCATATGTTACATAAATAACACTTTCCTGATTATACTACATAATAATCAATACAAATCCCACTTTTGCGGGAATGTTGGTCTCGAGCACGATCCGTGGCCACAGCGCTGACTGCAAAGAAAGCTCGCCTTTTTCTCCAGAGCCTGGAGCCAGAGCAGCGCTGAGCTTAACTTTATGTGGTGTGATCGTTTTAGACAATCAAATCAAATCAATTTGATTTATATAGCGCCAAATCACAACAAACAGTTGCCCCAAGGCGCTTTATATTGTAAGGCAAAAGCCATACAATAATTACGGAAAAACCCCAACGGTCAAAACGACCCCCTGTGAGCAAGCACTTGGTGACAGTGGGAAGGAAAAACTCCCTTTTAACAGGAAGAAACCTCCAGCAGAACCAGGCTCAGGGAGGGGCAGTCTTCTGCTGGGACTGGCTGGGGCTGAGGGAGAGAACCAGGAAAAAGACATGATGTGGAGGGGAGCAGAGATCAATCACTAATGATTAAATGCAGAGTGGTGCATACAGAGCAAAAAGAGAAAGAAACACTCCGTGCATCATGGGAACCCCCCAGCAGTCTAAGTCTATAGCAGCATAACTAAGGGATGGTTCAGGGTCACCTGATCCAGCCCTAACTATAAGCTTTAGCAAAAAGGAAAGTTTTAAACCTAATCTTAAAAGTAGAGAGGGTGTCTGTCTCTCTCATCTGAATTGGGAGCTGGTTCCACAGGAGAGGAGCCTGAAAGCTGAAGGCTCTGCCTCCCATTCTACTCTTACAAACCCTAGGAACTACAAGTAAGCCTACAGTCTGAGTGTGAAGCGCTCTATTGGGGTGGTATGATACTATGAGGTCCTTAAGATAAGATGGGACCTGATTATTCAAAACCTTATAAGTAAGAAGAAGAATTTTAAATTCTATTCTAGAATTAACAGGAAGCCAATGAAGAGAGGCCAATATGGGTGAGATATGCTCTCTCCTTCTAATCCCTGTCAGTACTCTAGCTGCAGCATTTTGAATTAACTGAAGGGAACTTTTAGGACAACCTGATAATAATGAATTACAATAGTCCAGCCTAGAGGAAATAAATGCATGAATTAGTTTTTCAGCATCACTCTGAGACAAGACCTTTCTAATTTTAGATATATTGCGCAAATGCAAAAAAGCAGTCCTACATATTTGTTTAATATGCGCATTGAATGACATATCCTGATCAAAAATGACTCCAAGATTTCTCTGTTTAGGGCTACGCTTCCTCCTCACAGTCACCCAGTTGGCCTGCTTTCCCGGCTGCTCGGGATCCGTTGGAAGGGAACTAACGGCGGCTAAGCTACCTTGGTCTGCACCGACTACAGGGGCCTGGCTAGCTGTAGAATTTTCCACGGTGCGGAGCCGAGTCTCCAATTCGCCCAGCCTGGCCTCCAAAGCTACGAATAAGCTACACTTATTACAAGTACCATTACTGCTAAAGGAGGCCGAGGAATAACTAAACATTTCACACCCAGAGCAGAAAAGTGCGGGAGAGACAGGAGAAGCCGCCATGCTAAATCGGCTAAGAGCTAGTACCTGCGCTAAGCTAGCAGATTCCTAAAAACACACAAAGTGAATAATGTGTAAATAATTTAGAGGAGATTCAGCAGAGGGAGTGCTTTAGTTAAGGCACGTGAAGATTACACTGTGAAACAAATCGTTATCTAGTTAACTAGATCAATCTAACTGCACAGATTAAACAGCTAACAGATACAGCAAAACACCGCTGTGCTCCGGAACAGGAAGTGATACAATACCGCAGTGAGAGCCAACCACCAGTAGAGGCAAGCAAGAGTCACCATGAAAGTCACAATGAAATTGATAATTACAACTGTAGTGTTGTCATTCCCTTCGCCCGTGCTGCAGTCAGGTTTTGTTGTCTCCATTCGTTTGTCACAATAAAATAAAGAAATACATTTCAAGAATAAAGAAATCCGAAAAATTAGGCGTGTCTTATTAATTGAGCGAGCAAATATCCACGTCAAGAATTATTGACATGTGAAAAGAGAATACAGTGGTCCCTCGCTATAACGCGGTTCACCTTTCGCCGCCTCGTCGTTTCGCGGATTTCCTTGGTCCAATTTTGCATGCTTTTTTTTACAGTGCATTGTGGTCTGCGTGTCTGTTTATAAGAATCTTCTCGCCCAGAAGAAAAAAGAGCGCCAACAACTACCCATAACTGTGTTTGTCACTCAGAAACAGACACCTGCAGTGAGGTGTGAGGGGAAAAAGGCGCGGCATCAGGACGCAGAGGCGCGATCTGTGAAATACTGGTCAGTCACTATTAATAATTTATGTGTCCAACCTCGTACGTTGATCGTTAAAATTAAATTCGTTAGTTGTAAAAGCCATCATAATTATTTATAGGAATACGTTCTATTTTTATTTCTCAAACAAATGTTTGGGCCTGAAAACAGTTTGGTGTTATTTTTCTAATAAGGTTTGAACTTTGAAAGTGTTTACACATGAGAGAAAAGTGAGAAAATGTTCATGCCTGATTGAGAAAGTATATAAAGTGGTTTTACAGGGGTTTTTGTTGTGTGGCTGGGGTGCCTGGCTGGCTTTTGTTTCTGTCTTCTGTTTTTCCTTCCAGGTGGCATGCGTTCAGGACTGAGTGGCTGATGTGTGGCTGAGTTATTAGGACCTCACCCTGATCACCTGAGGCTGGTCATGTGCAGCTCGTCAGGACTCACAGCTGTGGTGCATCTGTATGGATTGGGGCATGGTTGCATTTAAGTCTGGAGTACACAGTGTGTATTTGCCAGAGACTCGACCTTGTGACCAGACGGGTGAGATCGACGTTTGGAGAACCATCTCATCATCATGGACGCAGAGACCGTACCAGGTTTGATGCCATGGTCTGTGAAAGAGGAGGGGGTGAGGTCTCACGCTCGTCAGCACACTTCCTGAGGTACTTTAGGTTTTGTGACTAACATGAGTACAGTCAGTAGATGTGGTGTCCCTCACACCTTATATTGAGCTGTTATGTTAGTCGTTTAATCAGCTTCCACTGCAGTGGAGAATTGAACTGGGTGTTCCATGCCTGCAGGGTGGGAAGCTGATTGGTGATTAAGCCAGGAAGTGATTGCTGATTATGTACACCTTTGAGTGGTCTCTCTGTGTGTGGAGTGGTGGACTCACATTATGGTTTCTTCTTTCACAGACTCGGTTGGTCGCGGCCACCTGGGGGGTGTCGGCGGGGTCCTTGGGTCCGAACTGTTCTGGCTCCGGACCGTTTGTGCTGCTGGGAGCGCACCGTTTTTCCACCTCGCCAGACTGCGCACTTATTTGTTATTAATTAAGCACTCACTGTTATCTCATTAAATTCTGTTCTGAACCGTGCTCTGTTTCCTTTATGCTGGGTCCTAATGTCAAACGCTGGTCGGTGCTCCGACTGCGTCCGACACATAACAGTTTTACAGCTTTGAAACGTCTATAATAATTGTAAAAAATAACGCTGACTACGTCGCGGTTTCGCGTATTACGGACTATTTTTAGAACGTAACTCCCGCGATAAACGAGGAACCACTGTAACACTTTTTTGATTATACTACAAAACAATTGATACGACGGCCGCTTTTGACACTCTATTGGCACGCGTCGTGATTGGTGGAGTTCTTTTTCTTTGCCGTCTTCCTGGCTTCCAAGTCGTAAAATGAGGGTGTGTCTGAAGCGGAGTCTGAATATTTATGGGCGTGTTTATTATAATTACGATTGTTTTCACCCGCCACATTTATCAAGGTCACGTCAGGCGTACGCTGGAAATGGGCAGGTGCGCACTGCTTGATACATGTCACGGCAACTTTGGTGTACTTCAAATTTACACCGTAAATTTACGCCACAAGTGCGCAACTTTGATACATGAGGCCCATTGAATGCACCACAGACGGAAGCCTGAAAGCACATTTCTACCACAACAATTCTTTTTCAAAATGGAAGCCCACGACAATGGCGCAAGTAGTCTGACGCACCTAAAACATTTAAATCAGGCGTTTGGAATCATTTTGGCTTTTTTTTTTAAAAGATGGGAAACTTGACAAGACGCAGGTCGTTTGGAAAGAATGCCGTGGCTGCTGCTGTGGCCCCGAACTCGGCAAAACTGGTAAGAAAGTATCTCAAATTACGTTTGCCAAGGCGATACTCTGTCAATGAGTGGCTCATTTTAAGTCACTCATTGAGAGTGATGTTGTCTTACTGTTTACTGTACTGTTTAAGTTCTGACAGTGTGATCAAACAGGTTCCAAATATGAGAGAACCAATTGTTGTTCCTTGATGAATCTAGTAAATTTGCTGCTTATAAGGGGTAAAACAAATTCTCTGCCTCTAGTAGAATCAAAAGAAGAAAAGAATACCATAGTACCATACTGAATTTCAGATTCTTATTACCTCCGCCAAGGAGGTTATGTTTTCTGTCACGTCTGTCTGTCTGTCTGTCAGCAGGATATCTCAAAAAGTTTTGAATGGATTTTGATGAAACTTTGTGGAGTGGTTGGAAATGACAAGAGGAACAAGTGATTAAATTTTAGTGGTGATCCGGATCACGATCCAGATCCAGGAATTTTTTAAAGGATTCTTCACCATTGCGGGATAGGGGGAATTTTGACATTCTAGTTTCTAACTCCACAAAAACAAGGCAGAAAGGCTTGAAAAAAATTAGGGTGTAACATAGTCAAATGTTCTATTGAACAACAAAGTTCGGTGATGATCGGATCTGGATTCCGTATCTGGTGATCCAGAATATGCAAAAATATAGGGAAAATAGAAAATGTGTCAGTGTGAGGTGACAAATGAAAAATGATCTATTCAAATGATCCATTCAACACTGAATTGTACTGTGCCAAGGAGGGAATCTCTTTAGGGTCAGTGACCCTATGGTCTTGGCTGAGGTTTGCACTCTCTGAGTGCTTCTAGCTTCTTACCAACATATTCATAGCCTTTGTGCGTCACCGCCTGTGTGTGTGTGTGTGTGTAGACATATCTGGTCAAAACTTAATCTTTGCTCACTGGAAACACCTCGATCAGTATTGTGAAGGTGTCATAAAGGCAACTGCAGATTATACAGGACCAAAACTACATTACATACCATAACTTAAAGCTACAGTGTGTAGGATTTAGTGTCCTCTAGTGGTGAGGTTGCAGATTGCATTATGCCATCTCTGGTCATGATGCTCATCAGTTTTTCTTTCACATTTTTGCTTTTCATGCTTCCTTGCTTTCTCTTGTGATAAGCAAGATCTATGATTTTCCATTTCACAAAACTGGGGGTCCTCAGACCCGCACTAGCAACCAGTACAACCACTGATTCCTCCAGGTGCACTCTAAGGGGATGCATTGCAAAATGTGAAATGCGGTGCATATAGTAAGTATTGGTGCATTCCATTTGTACTCAGAGGTCGAAATTTCTCAGTTATGCACTCCCAGGAACAGCCACTGAAGTCATAATTTGTTCTCGACAAGTCATACAAACCCGACGTACTCCAAATTCACAATCCATCATGGCTCCTCTGAGCAGCAATGACACTGAAAGCTGTATTTTTTTTTAATGCTTTTGGCACTTCTGTTTGTTGTATGTCCAGTTTAATAAATCCTGCACACAGTACTATCCTACCACTGTCTATGGAAAATTGCTGAATATTTACCGCGTAAGGTGGTGTTTATCAACTGATGCCGCTAATACTGGCTAACCCAGTAGAAGTCCTGGTTACAATAACTGGTTACACCACGCCCTCAAACACTCCTAAATCCTACCCACTGTAGCTTTACCTCAGCTGCTGCATTGTGGTACATGCTTCCTATGACTAAGTCATAACAGTAACGGAAACTGGGGCACAGTCAACCAAGGGGCACAGTGAATCAGTAGCCATATCTGCAAAACTATATATATTTGCAGCAGTTATGCCATATTTTTATGCATAAAGACAACCCCATATAAATTAGCATTTTATTTTTGGATACATTAAGGGTAAAACTAAGTGGCAAGTGAAGTCAGTTTTTCCTATCAAAGTAAATTTTTTGGATGTCAGTGTCTTTGTATTTATTTCTCACAACAGAGGAAAGGTGGCCCAGAAATTGTTATTAGTTAGAAGACTACCCCGTCCAACTAATGAGCATGTGTTATGTCTTCTCCAGACTATCAGCCATTTGATAACATGACTCGTGTGTCACATGCACCCGGGGCACAGTGAATCGGGCCACAGTTAATCAGTCTAGAAAGTGATTTACTAAGCCCCAGAATCAAGTGGATCACAAATATTACTTGTTGAAGCTTATACATTTATTTTTCCATGAATTATTTCTATAATTACCTCCGCCAAGGAGGTTATGTTTTCGGCTGCGTTTGTTTGTTTGTCTGTCTGTTTGTCAGCAGGATAACTCAAAAAGGTTTGAACGGATTTTGCTGAAACTTTGTGGAGTGGTTGGAAATGACAAGAGGAACAAGTGATTAAATTTTAGTGGTGATCCGGATCATGATCCAGATCCAGGAATTTTTTTAAGGGATTCTTCACCATTGCGGGATAGGGGGAATTTTGACATTCTAGTTTCTAACTCCACAAAAACAAGGCAGAAAGGCTAGAAAAAAATTAGGGTGTAACATAGTCAAATGTTCTATCAAACAACAAAGTTTGGTGATGATCGGATTCGGATTCCGGATCTGGTGATCCAGAATATGCAAAAATATAGGGAAAATAGAAAATGTGTCAGTGTGAGGTGACAAATGAAGTTAGAGATGCACAACTAACACCAAATTGTACCTGAATCTGTACTGATTCAGTAAGGTGTCATCAGATTTGATGTAGCTTCAAATGTTATGAAGCTAGATCCAGAAGAAAACCGCCATTACAGAAAAATCGTTTTTATACGATAACGTTTGAACTAATAAAGACATAAAAGTGATTCCAAGTACTAGTGGTATGTTTTCATGGTCAAGGATGTCAAATATAAAGGAAAGAAAAGTGTATGTATCATAGTTTTGGTTGTAACACTGAATTGTTGAATAGATCACTGTGCCAAGGAGGGAATCTCTTTAGGGTCAGTGACCCTATGGCCTTGGCAGAGGTTTGCACTCTCTGAGTGCTTCTAGTGTTTTTGGTCGCGTTTGTTTGTTTGTCTGTCTGTTTTTCAGCAAGATAACTCAAAAAGTTTTGAACGGATTTTGATGAAATTTTGTGGAGTGGTTGGAAATGACAAGAGGAACAAGTGATTAAATTTTGGTGGTGATCCGGATCCCGATGCTAACGCGTTATCATGTCTATGGCATTTTCAATGTTAAAAGTTAGCATTAAGCAGTTGCAGCTGTCATCACGTTCGGGTGCATTTGTTTTCAAATTGTAATATTTCTTACATTTTGTTTTTGTTTATATATTAATAATCTAATGATTATTATATACAATTTTAGAGAAAGAGATAAAAAGAAATAGATCACTGTGCCAAGGATAAGCACATGCAATATCAATATCAGTGCTCAGATGACAGTAGCTTCTGGGAAAGGTGCAAGTTGCAATAAACTGTGATGCCAAGCACTAAGGATACATGCTATCCAGTCACAGCAGATGAAACTTTTTTACTACTGAGCAAACATCATTGTTAGACTTTTTTAGGTTCAATGATTCAACGGCGTGTAGATGTTATGGAGTCAGTGACCCCATGGCCTTGGCGGAGGTTTGCACTCTCTGAGTGCTTCTAGTTTTCTATTTAAATTTTTGTTATAATTTCTTTGCATCATGTTGAATTGCATCGTATCGCACCAAATCACATATTGCATTGTGAGGAATTGAATCACCATCAAATACATATCAAATCGCATTGAATTGGGAACAGGGGTGAATCGTATTGCATTGTATCGTCAGTATCGTCATGTATTGTCATGTATCCCTATATGTTTGTATCGCTGGTAATGTATCAAGATGCATATGGAATCATTGTCAGTGATGAGATTCACATGCATAGTGTCTTAGCATCATGCTCAAACACCAATGTGCTGAAAGTGTTGAGACAAATGAGGGGCTGAACTCTTGTTGTTCTTCTTGTTGTTGCTGAGGAAACACTGCACCCTCAAATTTCCTTGACCAACAATCAGCAGTGATCTGGACTAGCAACTGATGGCACCCCAAACCATTACACTGCTGTAAGTAAGTAAGTCCCTTCGGCTGCTCCCTTGTTTGCACTAAGGGTCACCACAGCAAACTCGAGGTGGATCTGCATGTTGAATTGGCACAGGTTTTACACCGGATGCCCTTCCTGACACAACTCCACATTACATGGAGAAATGTGGCAGGGGTGGGGTTTGAACCAGAAACCTTCCGCAATGAAACCAAGTGCACTAACCACTTGTCCACCACCCCTGCGCAAACCATTACATGGCTGTACTTTCACAAAAAAAGGATGCCTCTCTGTTACACAGGGTCAAACATAATGTTCACATACATTTCTGCAGACTCTCGGGTGCCCATTGGGGGAACTAACGAAGAACCTTGATTCATGACATAAAGTGATGCTTGTCCATCATCTATTGTCCAAGACCTTCAGGCTGCACTTCATTACTGCCTCAAAATTCTTTAATTAAAAAAAATGTCCACAGCTGCAACACATCTACACACTGTTCAGCCATTAATCTGTTTTTGATCAACTCATGTCAGTAGTATTGTAGACATTCACCTCAGCTGTCTGGCACCAATTGTGAACATGGTGCCAGTATGGGGATTTTGTTGTGCAGTTGTCACTCCACCTATGTGGTAACTCAATAACAACTCTCAAGATCTGAAATGTTGGATGGATGTCTGTTACAATTATGTTTAACCTCCTGCTTTGGTTTTCCTGCAGACATTGTTTGGTTTCTTTGAGGTTGTTATTGGTGAAATCATGGAAATAAATGACACCTCCAAAGTAATTGTGGGATTTATAGGGGATGAACTCTGTCTTTACACTATCAAAATCATTCTGTCTTTAATGCATGTGCATGACTGAGCAAACAATGAGGACTTTTTTAGGTGACATAAAAAGCTGCTGAAAATCCCCTATTGTTGTATTTAATACATTCCTACAAACAATGTGTGAAAGCCATTGTTGTTGTTGTAGCAAGTAGATAAAAAAAAGTTGAATAAGTTAGTGTTTGATGTTCATTCAAATTTTAAATTGAATGAACATCAAAATGTAACGCAGGTAACTTTTATAATGATTCCACAACTGCAACACAGGACCACTTCTTTTTATGTCACAGTCGCAAATGATTATGGATTTGTGCTTAGTTCCATATATTTCAGAAATGAAGCATGCTACACAGGGAAGAAATAATAATAAATGCGTGTCCACAACACAAAATACACAACAGGCACACAAGTGACTTTGGACCACGGACCTTTTTGTTGCAGGCCAGGCACATTACCACCACACTACAAAGGATACCAAAGGCAAATTTCATTACCTACACACAATGCTCTTTAAGTAACATGATTATTTGCAAAGCTGTCACCATCAGTAACAGCACACTAGTGTACTACTAGTCCACCTACCTTGTAATAAGAAAGTCTATGGTTCAAAGCTATGAGTAGTTTGTGTTAAAAACACAATGTGAGAGTGATACAAAGTGAAAGTTTTCCTTGTGTGGAGCACACCATTTTTTTTTCTCAAGAGCATGTTATTTTGCTCAGCACAACCTATAGATCAACCGTTCAAGACTATGACGTGAAAAAATACGGTCTTGCATCGCAACGGTTGAATCATTAGAAATGTTACCTCAACTTATCTTTTCAAGTTCAGTCAACTTAAAGCTTTCATGTAACTCCAATACTAGCTTTTTAAAATAAAAAATAAAAATAAGATTCATTCTCTTTTTTACAGTATATACTGACATTCTAATTCAGCAGTTTGACATTGTGTTGTGTTTCCATTACCCTTCTGTATGTAGAGTCAATTATTTGAGCTGTACCTTCATGCCCCATACAGAAGTCCAACTGTTTCAGAAGTCCCAACTACAAAACCTACATGATCACACAAGACTTCACACAGAGTTTTATCCAAAAGGCAACCTCCATCATCCAGCCTTTTAACCCAAATAATTCTTCCTCACCCCTGACTGTGAGCTGCTCAGACGCAAAGTCCAACAGAAACAGTTGAGCCTTAAACACATCAGTCATATTTAGATGCTGACAGAAATGAGGAAAACCATCTGAAATTTCCTGTAGAATCATACTGATGCAGTTTCATGACTGATGGAGAAAAAGCTCTTTCTGCAGTCTCTGTATCAAGACATCTGGAAGGAAAATGAGCAAAAAAAAGAAAAAGAACAAAGGGAGACTGTTACAACCGTTCATTAATATTGCTCAAGCACATCATTAAAAAGAAGCAGAAAGAGACACAGTCCCACATGTGGGAAAAGTGGCAAGCATTTCAAAATATTTCCTTTGTTATTTTTATTTCAGTGTATCTCGGGCTCAGCTTTAAGTGATCTATTATTGTTTTTTAAAAAGTATGTGCAACACTACATTATTTACTCACTCAACAGACCATCATTCTACTGTATATTCTGCAACAGGCCATGCCAATATTGTTTGATTTGGCATCAACTTAATTAAAAATGGATTTAAAATTAGATGATGAAGAAGAAGAGTTTAAAATTAATGTTCATATTTAAATGAGCTCAATAAGGCATTTGAGCCTCTTACAAGGCAAAGTTGTGCCAAATACAAACTGAGAATGGGAACCGGTGGGTTGGTACCATTTTGTCACTGTTGTTGTGTGGGCCACTGAAGAGGAGGTACCGCTGGCCCACCACCAGAGGGCGCCCTGCCTGAAGTGCGGGCTGTTGTGGGTCCGTGTCACTACACTTTCCCAACTGTATCATAAACTGAAGCACTTTCCTTTCTCCACATGTGCATATGAATCCACACAAACAATTAAATACACTTAGTTGCACGAGAACACAGAAGCTCACTCAAGTGATCATTAGTTAAAGATCCACTCACTCACTCTCCAGAGTTTGCTACTAAAACTCAAGCTTATTTCCAAGATTGTTACAGTGTCTTAGTTACACAGTTGTACTGTTTTTGCATTCAGTTTTACTCAGCCTATTTACTGACTTTTTCTTTCTTTATTTTCCTTCATATGTCATAACAGATGGGCCTGATCAAGTTTTTTTTTTTGCTGCTGATCCCTATTTGAGTTTTTAATAGTGAGTGTCTGTCGATACATCGTCACTCAGATGCTGGTAGTTTTCCAGATAATGCACATGCACAGGGCAGGCTGCAAACACATTAAAGTCAAATAAAAACTACCATTTGCGCTAGTACGTGCTACTCTGAAATCATTATAAAAAAAAACAACAATGTAGGCAATTTTTTTCCACAAGCCTCTTATCAGTTCCACTTAGTGCAGTGTTGCAGTAGTAAAACTAGTACACTCAGAGTAACACCTTATGAATGACTTGGCTCAAAGCCTGGTAGTTGTGCTTTAGGTGTTAATCACAATTATTATTATTGTTATCATAGTTGTTGTTGCTGTTACTGTATTTATTTTATGCAAATATTTTTGACACACACGTCTTCAAAAGTGGATTTTCACCCAAAAATTGGATGGGGGGGTGGGGAGGGGGGGACTAACCTAATTAACGTAATTAATGTGGAGATAACTAACTAACCTAATGTGGAAAGTGCTACGAGACTGGCTGGTAAAAAGTGTACCACGTGGCCATCTTCAGAAACAGACTGAGTAAATATTTGAAGTGAAGCAGAGGGTAAATACACTTTTGAACTGCATGCTGTGACACTACTACTGATCTATCAGCAAGCACAGACAGAGTGGTGGCTACAGTGCCACCGACACAAAACTTATGTAACAGACTGAGATGGAATGTAGACTGTAAAAAATGCAGTTTGGCAATAAGCACCGGCACCAATGGACCTGACTCTTCTGTAGGGTGCAGGATTCTCTGGACTTGCCTGAACCTTTTTTTTCTTGTGAACATAAACAAGTAAGATTTCCTGGTTTACAAACTGACAATCCACTAACCACTTTAAACCTGAACTGTATAATCATAGGGTTGATATGCAGACCTGGAAGAGTGGTGCATTCCAAAGAGGGAGCAGGAGATGTAACGTCAGGTCTTTTTTTTTTCTTCTTTTGCTTCCAGCACCTTAGTGATGAATTTGGGTGAAAGTTTCATACAACCCCAATTCCAAAGAAGTTGGGACGTTGTGTAAAATGTAAATTAAAACAGAATACAATGATTTGCAAATCCTCTTCAACCTATATTATATTGAATACACCATAAATACAAGATATTTAATGTTCAAACTGATAAACTTTGTTTTTGTGCAAATACTTGCTCATTTTGAAATGGATGCCTGCAACTCATTTTAAAAAAGTTGGGACAGGGCAACAAAAAACTGGGAAAGTTGATGAATGCTCAAAGAACACCTAAGTGGAACCAGGTGAGTGTCATGATTAGGGATAAAAGGAGCATCCCCAAAAGGCTCAGCCGTTCACAACCAAAGATGGGGTGAGGATCACCACTTTGTGAACAACTGCATGAAAAAATAGTCCAGCAGTTTAAGAACAATGTTTCTCAACGTTCAATTGCAACGAATTTAGAGATTCTATCATCTACAGTCCATAATATAATCAGAAGATTCAGAGAATCTGGAGAATTTTCTACACGTAAGTGGCAAGGCCGAAAACCAACACTTAATGCCCATGACCTTTGACCCCTCAGGCGACACTGCATTAAAAACTGGCATTGTGTAAAGGATCTTACCGTGTGGGCTCAGGTACACTTCAGAAAACCATTGTCAGTTAACACAGTTCGTCACTACATCTACAAGTGCAAGTTAAAACTCTACCATGCAAAGCGAAAGCCATGCATCAACAACATCCAGAAACGATGCCACCTTCTCTGGGCCCGAGCCCTTTTGAAACAGATTGACGCAAAGTGGAAAAGTGTGCTGTGGTCTGATGAGTCCACATTTGTTTGCTGAAAGGTACATCCAGGTTTTGGAGCAACATATGCTGCCATCCAAGCAACGTCTTTTTCAGGGACGTCCCTGCTTATTTCAGCAAGACAATGCCAAGCCACATTCTGCACGTGTTACAACAGCGTGGCTTCCTAGTAAGAGTGCGGGTACTAGACCGGCCTGCCTGCAGACCAGACCTGTCGCCCATTGAAAATGTGTGGCACATTATGAAGCACAAAATACGACAACGGAGACCCTAGACTGTTGGTTGTACATCAAGCAAGAATGGAAAATAATTCCACCTACAAAGCTTCAACAATTAGTGTCCTCATTTCCCAAATGCTTATTGAGTGTTGTTAGAAGGAAAGGTGATGTAACACAGTGGTAAACATACCACTGTCCCAGCTTTTTTGAAACGTGTTGCAGGCATCCATTTCAAAATGAGCAAATATTTGCACAAAACAATAAAGTTTATCAGTTTGAACATTAAATATCTTGTCTTTGTGGTGTATTCAACTGCATATAGGTTGAAGAGGATTTGCAAATCATTGTATTCAGTTTTTTATTTTTTTTACATTTTACACAACGTCCCAACTTCATTGGAATTTGGGTTGTAGAAAACAAACTATTATTTGTAGATTTTTTTAAAATGATGGGTTCACTGTTTTACACCCTCAGTCACATTAAAACTTTTTCAGCAATATAACCTCTGAGTTTAACAGGAGTTCTCCAATTATGCCATTTTGTTTTAATTAAATAAATGAAAATTAATGGTTTTATTCAGGCTGTCATGAACTGCCCTGGGGCTGGGTTTTCATCTTTGTTCTGTCTGTGCTCATGTCCCGTCTTTGATTTTCAGTTTAGGATTACTTTAGTCACTGGTTTTATTTTGCATTTTACCACTAGTCATTGCTTGTAATTTCTGTTTGTTATGCTTTTGCCACGTTAGTTGTTTTAGTTTCAGCCCCAGCCTTTACTTCTCTTGTTGATCACTTTCAGTTCTCACCTTTGTTGTCTTGATTTTGTTTCTTTGCTCCTTCCAGGTGTTGATTTTCTTGCATTATGTTTGGGACTCACCGTCCGCTTTCTTTCTGTCTGCTCAGTGTTTACTTTTCTGCACTCTCTTGCACCTGTTTGCTTCATCTTTGTGTCTTTCTTCCATGCCTCTTAGTGTTTATTTTATTGCACTCTCTTGCTCCTGCTTGTCTCAGCTTTGTCTCCTTCCTGAGTGTTCTCACACACCTGTTTTCACTTTCCTTAATCACACCGTTATTTAAGCCTTGCATTTTTCTCTGTTCTCTGCCAGTTCGTTGTGCTTGTTACCCTGTGTTTCAGCCCTCGTTCCAGCCTCAGTAACCTTGCTCTAGTTTTGTTTTTTGATCTGACCAGCTGTGTATGACCTTGCCTCGTTTTTGTGACCTGCTCTGATTGCTTTGTCTCTCTGTGCCACCGAACCCTGCCTGCCTGCCTTGGACTACACCACTGTCTTGCGCTGCCTGTACCTCCGCTTCACTGACTGTCCACCAGTGTATCAAACCTAAGCCTGTTTACAAGATAAAGCCTTTTCTTACTCCAACGCTCATGTCTGTGAGTCCTGCAATTGTGTCCAGTCACTCAGTGCCTGTAAGCTTAACGAAGCCTGACACAGGCAGATCTGAAAAAACAAAAA
Source organism: Thalassophryne amazonica (assembly GCF_902500255.1). Taxonomy (NCBI): domain Eukaryota; kingdom Metazoa; phylum Chordata; class Actinopteri; order Batrachoidiformes; family Batrachoididae; genus Thalassophryne; species Thalassophryne amazonica. Next base: position 97,333,420 of record NC_047106.1, read on the forward strand.
ACAAACCCTGGACACGGAACTGGAAACTACAGGGCAAAGCATTGTGAGTTCTACAGTATGACAGATTCATGAAAATTAAAAATCATGTTTTTGCAGACCAGATTCCTGATAACTCTGTGCTTTTAGTTTATCTGGTTTGATTGAGAACCAATGAACTGATATACAAATAATGAATGTTTATGAGTTCACTGTATGCATATTTCATGAGGTGAAAGCTGGAATATACTATTTGAGGCAATTTTAGTCATTTTACATAAATTTGTAAGTAATTTAAGAAAGCAAGGAAAACAATAACACAAAATGTAGCCTTTTTATGTTAAAAAAAAAAGTAATTTATCATTGTAGGCATAGCACATAAAATAACAGTTAGCTTATTCATTTAAGATAATGACTGTATTTTTAGTTTGGTATCCAATTAAAATAAAACAAAAAAAAACTACTGTAAATAATTAGTGGCTTTCAGTTAAAAAAGGATTTTTGTATACAGGTCAATTCCTGTACAGGAGAGACTTGGTGCGCTTCAAAGAAGAAAAAAAAAAATAATCCCAGTGTTTATATATTGGTATCTGTATTGGTATCAGCCAAAATGAGAAATTATCACCATATGCATCTCTACCAAATATAAAACGTGAAATCAACCGATGGCGAGGTTCATCTGTTATTTCCTTCATACTATTGAAGCCATCTGCCTATTCTGATTATTTTCAAAATCTTATTGAACAAAATGACATTTTTGCTGAGCCTGGAGACAGATTGGAACCATTTCTGTTGCCTTGAAAGACCTCATGTTGAGCTCAAACTGATTTTTGTGCCGGGATTCCAAAACAGCTCCGTTCTTCTCACCATTAAATCTCACCCAAAACCACAACAAACAGTCTGTGCACAGATGAGCTCGAGGATGGAGGGCTGGGGTGTGGTGCGGCAGTGAACTTCAAATCTTCTTTAGCTGCCAACACACACGTACATGGCTTTCACACACACATCACTACTTGAGCAACAGAAATATTCACAAAATTAAAAAAAGAAAGAAAAAGAAGAAATGCTAGCACGAGCAACATTTATATTCAAATAAGAGCCATTTTTCACACGCGCGTGCGCGCACACACACACAGTGTCAATGGGACAGAAAGGAGTTGAACAAAGTGAATATGGGTTTGAGAATAAGAGGCAGAGCTATAAAAGTGAATATACTGAGCAGATGTGTGTTTAAAAAGTGGCAGAAAATGTTTCGGTGCCTTCATCCTGAGAGAGAAGAGCTCAACAACATACACTCCTGGCTCGCTATCAAAGAAAGGTGTGGTACACATGCACATCTGGTAACCATAGTTATAAATGCCACAGCTAGTGATTGGGTGAACATCTGTTTCACCTCAGGAAACATCTCATTCCAAGTGTCAGAAGCTGCCACTGTTGGCTCAATCGGCTGCCACATACGCACGTTTTACAGCAAAGGTGACCGTCTACAGCTCCAAACACAAACACAGGCTGGTTCATAATCACTGAGACAGATCTCGTCACTCTTTCCTCATAAAGTCAAAGGAACTATCACAGAGGTGATCTGTATTCAGGCAGTCTGCCTCAGCTCGGAGGAACTTACAAACCGTATGTGCTCCTTCAGGCAGGCCGGTCCATCCAGAAAGGTGAAAACTCTTATTAAATCTAAAGTCTATTACTAACAACAGCTTCTGGTAAAGTCTATCCAGCTGAGACGACGACGACTCACAAACAGACAGATCTATATTTGATCAGTGTATTTGATATTTGCATCATTTCTCAGGACATTATGACTCATATTACTGCAGCAGTGTGCAGGAATCTCACAGTCTTGCTAAAGACAGTCATGCTAACTTTAAATAGACATGATTCATACTCAGTGATGCCGGTAACGCGTTACTCTAATCTGACCACTTTTTTTAGTAACGAGTAATCTAACGCGTTAATCTTTCCAAATCAGTAATCAGATTAAAGTTACTTCTCCAAGTCACTGTGCGTTACTATTATTTTTGCACTGTGGGTCGATAGCAGCATTAAACTTGGTCTGTGGGCAGGAGGTCGGGGTTCGACTGAACTGCCCACTTTCAGTGAGCTGTGAGCTTTTAATCCGCGGTTTTTTGCAGCTGCTCGACTCGTCGTCTCCTCTTAAAGCGCGGTGATCAGCACACCTGCACTGAGCTTTACAAAGACATTTTTATACTTTTTTCCTCCTTTATTTAGAGCTGAGCTGAGCCGCTCCGTATCTGCACGTTAAAACAGCTGATCCTCCGCGACGCATCAACAACTAACACTATTTTCCACTCAAATGCACCTAAACTCTCTTTCTGAGGACCACATGATGTGAAAACACAATAAAACTTTCTTACCTGTAAATCTGGTCATGTTTTCTGCATAAATAAATAAATGTTATCCATTCTTTGTGCTCAAACGCCAAAGTAGGGGCGAATCCAGATGGAATGGGGGCGTGGGGTAGGGATGTGCCCCCCTCACAACACCCCTAGATTAAAGGTCCAGTTTTGAAGCCTTTTTTTACTACAAATTCTAATACTACTTAAAATATTAATTTTGACAAGTAAAATATTTAGAGAGAATTTAAATGTTAGAAAAATGCTAGAATGAATTTAATAGTTACATTTATAAACAATGTAGGTTCGAAATTGCAAGTTTTACTGTTACATTGCTGTCAACAGTTAAATATGAGGTCAAGAAAGAGGTCTTTATTTTACTTTTTATAAAACAAGTATTTATTTTCATTGAAGTCAAGAAAGGGTGACTATAAAGTAACTTTTGGCAAAACAGGTATCATTGTCATGTTGAGGTGGCAGAGGGCTGTTGTCGGCAGCTGGGAAAAGTAACTAAAAAAGTAACTAGTAATCTAACTTAGTTACTTTTACAATTGAGTAATCAGTAAAGTAACTAAGTTACTTTTTCAAGGAGTAATCAGTAATCAGTAATTGGATTACTTTTTCAAAGTAACTGTGGCAACACTGTTCATACTATAGGTAGTCAAAATTACTGTGTAAGTGTAAGTAAATGTTAATGTGGCATATAACTCATTTATGAAAATACTGATGAAATCATATAAAACTGTAACTTAATAGAAATTAGTAAGAAAAGAGTAAATAAACCATGGCTGACAAAGGGAATAAAAAATGCTTGTGCAAACAAAAACTATTTATACAGGTGCTTTTTAAAAATGCAAACAAAGGAAACAGAACAGATACAAAAAATATAAAAATAAACTATTAACAATAATTAGGAAACAAAAAAAAAGAGATTATTACAGTGAACAATTAAATAAGAGTAAAGATAATATGAGGGCAACATGGGGAATTATAAAAAGTGTGATGGAAAGTGATGGAGCGAAAGCAACTTTTCCTAATTACTTTGTCAAGGAAAATAAAGAGATATAAGACAAAAGAAGTTGCAAATGGGTTTAATGATTATTTTTCAAATGTAGGATCAACTTTGGTGGGAAATAAACCAATAGTAGAAGATAAATTACATACACTTGTAAATACGGTCAATAGTATTTTCCTGGACAATGTGGAAAAAGATGAAATAAGAAATATTGTAAAAAAAAACTGTGTAAGCAAAAGATCAACTGACCATGAAGATTTAGACATGATGACTGTAAAAAGTATAATAGAAATTGTTATTGAACCATTTACTTATATTTGTAATCTGTCTCTGTCAACAGGGATTTTTCCAGATGAAATGAAAATTGCCAAGGTAGTCCCATTATATAAAAATGGAGACAAACATAATTTTTCTAATTACAGGCCAGTATCATTTCTTCCACAGTTTTCTAAAATTATGGAAAAAGTTTGTGACAAGATTGGATAAATTCATTGAGAAACGTCATATTTTAAATAATGCTCAGTATGGATTTAGAACAAAACATTCGACAGCTATGGCAATTATGGAATTAATAGAGAAAATATCAACAACAATAGAAAATAAGGATTATTTTGTATTTTTATCAACCTGAAAAAGGCTTTTGATGTTATAGACCACTCAAGATTGATTCACAAGTTACAACAATATGGAATAAGAGGTATTGCACATCAGTGGGTAAAAAGCTACTTAAAAAATAGAAAACAGTTTGTTGAGATAAATAATACCAAATCAGAATTGTGTAAGATTCCAGAAACACAGAATGAGATGTTATTATTCTTGTGCGAGCACATCCACTTGGTAAACTTGTAGGTGAATGGTGGATGGCGGACTTGAAGGGGAGTTGATTTTACGGGGACAAAAGGGAAATTTAATTTATGGGTACGCATCATCAGTAGTGTTCCTCTGGGTCATAGGGTGTTTCGGCCCTTAACACTATACACCCTCTCCAGAGGCGGCCAGCTGCAGGATGATCAGACCTGAGCTTGCGACCCAAGCCCAATTAGCCCTGAAAGTCACCTTGATGGCAGACCTCTCAGGGGACTATGCATGGCAGGGGCGTCCGGTTCCCTGAGTCAGGCCTGGACTGGCTGAACGCATACCTCCTGTTGCACTACTTAGGGGCCCAATTGGGGTCGTTCCTCTTCAGCCAGAGCCACTGGCTGCTCCTTTCGGCTGCCTCTGATGCAGCTTTGATGGCTGTGCGCAGGTTCTGGCCCCTGATTCCCAAGTCCCTCAAGAGTTTTGTGGTAAATATTCCCACGAAGCATCTGCACCCAACCTCCACAGGGCGAACTTCAGCATTCCAGCCATGATGTTGTGCTTCCGCGGTCACCTCACAATACCGCAGATGCTTCCGCTCGAATGCCTCCTCCATGGAGTCCTCCCAGGGTACAGTGAGTTCAACTATGTATACCTTCTTTAGGGAAAGAGACCAGAGCACCAGGTCAGGCCTCAAGGTGGTAATGGCGATCTCTGCGGGGAACACCAGCTGTTTACCAACGTCTGCCAGCATCTTCCAGTCGCGTACTGGGCACAGCTGGCTTCTCTCTGTTGGTTTAGAGTTCCTCCTGGCAGCTGTGGCCCCTTCACGGACAAAGGCAGTTACCCATGAGGCATCAGATGTTGGCGGTGGCAGGGCGTTGATGCTGGATCATTTGCCATCCAGTGTGGAGGCGAGGCTCTTCAAGACGGTTGTGGCGCCAAGTATACCGTCCCTGGGTGAGACTGGCTTTACACCCTGTTAGTATGTGTCGGAGGGAGGCTGGCTTGGCACACAGGATCTTCGCCAAACCACTGGTGGAGATTGGTTGGAGTTGGAAGGACATCGTAGGTGGCTCTGATGGCAAAGCTCAAGCTCTTTGCCTCCATAGCCCATACATCCCTCCAGCTCAACTTTCTTCTTTCGACATCTTCCACCGTGTCCACTGACCCTGTTTTCCAAGGGCGACTGCATTGGCCCATCTTGTGGCCTCCTCCTGACGGCGCACTTCCTCGACCACCATCTTCCTCCGTGCTGGTGCAGTGGCATTTCTCCAGGCTGGGCGGCTAGTTGTTAACCCAAAGCCTCCTCTTCCTTGCTGAACGTTCCCCACGATGTCGGCATGCCTGAGAGCTGCTAACGCCTCTTCCACTGCTCTTGCTGGTGTCCACTTGTGACCTGTTGCCAAGGTTGGTGCATTTTCCCTAACCACTGGGTCTTTGGATTCATTCAAGGTCATCTGCAGTCGTGTTTTTGCACACTTGAACTCCTCCGTAAGACTGGTAAGGGGCAACTTCAGGACACTGTCTCCATAGAGGCCTATGGTGGTCAGGCAGCGCGGAAGTCCAAGCCACTTCTTGACATGGATGGTAACATTATTTATGGAGTACCACAAGGATCAGTACTTGGACCTAAACTGTTTATTTTGTATATCAGTGATTTTGTGAATGTATCCAATGTGCTTGGCAGCATTTTTGCTGATGATACAACGCTGTTTTACTCTGGATCAGATATACAGGAAGTAGCACAAGTGATAAATACAGAGTTGGAAAAAGTTAAACATTGGTTTGATATAAACAGATTGTCACTAAATATTAATAAGACAAATTTCATATTGTTTAATGACAGAGCGAAAAAAAAATAATGTGTCATTACAAATAGATGGACTGGATATACAAAGGGTAAAAGAAACAAAATTTTTAGGAGTCATGATTGATGAAGATCTTACATGGAAGTCACACATAAATTACATAAAAGGAAAAATAGCGAAAGCCATTGCGGTTTTGCATAAAGTAAAATATTCATTAAATAGTTATGGTTTATTAACATTGTACAATTCATTGATTGTCCCATATTTAACTTATTGTGTAGAAATCTGGGGATCAACATATACAACTTATGTACAACCTTTATTTATTCTGCAGAAAAGAGCTTTAAAAGTGATTAGTAACAGTGGTTTTAGAGATCCATCTAATCCATTGTTCATTAAGTATAGGGTACTTAAATTTCATGATTTAGTCGATTTGAAAATATTAAAAACAATGTACCAAGCTAATAAAAATACTTAACCAACAAACATTCAAAATATGTTTGAAAAAAGAGTAAGTAGTTATAAATTGAAAGGAATAGAAGTCTTTAAAAAAAACAAGATTTAGAACCAAAGTAAAGGAACGGAGTATTGCAGTAAATGGTGTAAAATTATGGAACAATCGCAACAAAGAAATTAAAGAATTAAGGTCGCTTAAATTATTTAAAAAACATATTAAATTAGATGTATTAAGTAAGTATGCAACTATGAAATAAGTCAGTGGGCTGTAAGAAAGTCAAAAAATGGTAATCTGTTAATGTTTAAAATGTCACCTGTTAGAGATGTAATCTATTAAATAATGGTCATAATTATGAAATAAGTCAGTGGTATGTGACAAGTTAAAGAAATGCAATCTGTTAAATAATGTTGAATAATGAAGCTGGATACTGAAAGATTGTATTGTAAAAAGGGGCAGAAAACATAAGACTTGTTCTTCTCTCTGCTCCTTTTCATTCTGGTGTTTTGTGATGCTTTATTTCTGCTTTTCTGTTTTTTTTTTTTCTTTTAAATGAATGAAATAAATATTAAAGAAAGAAAGAAGAAATGAATAAACTGATTCCTTACATTTACACATTATGACAAAACACCAACTATAACAGAAACACTGCACTTTACTGCAAGTACAAAACATCATTTTAAATACATTTATCATTTCATATACTCATAAGTGTGTCTTACGTGATGTCAGAGAAACACATACAAAACCTATGCATTCGTGTATCAGCATGACTCCTTATGAAGCATGTGGGCCACACAAATACACTACTTTTGAAAAAGATTTCACACAAAAGTGCATTTCTTTCAAATTTTGTTCACAAATTTGCCAAAATCTTCATGAGTGAACACTTCATCTTTGCCAAAATAATCCATACATCCGACAGCACTGACATGATTACTGCACAGATGCATTCATAGTCAGAATGACTGGCAGTGCACATTTTTAAATATGTCAGAAATAAATGCGAAAAAAATTAAGTTATTGAACAGAAATACTAATAAATAAAGTGAAATAAAAAAAATATAAGTATAAAATGTATACGAGGTCTGTTAGAAAAGTATCGGACCTTTTTATTTTTTGCAAAAACCTGATGGATTTGAATCACGTGTGCTTGCAGGAGCCAACCTTTAACCTTCTTGCGCATGCATGAACTTTTTAATGCCTGTCGATTGCGTAATTTTCTGGTAAGCAGCCTTTGTGTGGGACACGTGTTGTGCGCTCAGCGGATTTTCATTGCAAGGAAAAAGACGTAACGACTGGAGCAGCGCCGCATCAAATTTTGCCAGAAACTGGGCGACAGCCAGGTGGAAACCATTCAGAAGATTCAGACGGCTTTCAGTGACAATGCTCTGGGCATCACACAGATTAAGGAGCGGTACAAATGGTTTAAAGACGTCCGCACAATGGTGGAGAGCGAGCCTCGCTCCGGTCGGCCATCAACATGCAGAAATGACCAGATCATTTCCAAAGTGAACGCTGTGATGATGCGGGACCGTCGTGTGACTATCCGAGAAATTGCGGAAGAGGTGGACATCAGCACTTTTTCGGCACATTCCACTGTGACAGAAGATTTGGCCATGAAAAAAGTGGCGGTGAAATTTGTGCCGAAGCTGCTGACGGCGGAGTAAAAGCACCTTCGTGTTGAAGTCTCACAGGACATGCTGTGACATGCCCACCTCTTCTACAATTTCTTGGATAGTCACATGACTGAAAAGTCACCGAAAGCTGTCTGAATCTTCTGAATGGTTTCCACCTGGCTGTTGCCCAGTTTCTGGCAAAATTTGATACGGCACTGCTCCAGTCGTTCTGTCTTTCCTTGCAATGAAAATACGCCGAGCGTACTACACATGTCCTCACACAAAGGCTGCTTACCAGCAAATGACGTAATCAACAGGTGTGGAAAAGTTCATGCATGCGCACGAAGGTTCAAGGTTGGGTGATGCAAGCACATGTGATTCAAATCCATCAGGTTTTTGCAAAAAATAAAAAGGTCCGATACTTTTCTAATAGACCTCGTATTGGACATGGTTATTGGCACCCTTTGATGAATTTAGAATTCATGACTTTCACTTTAGGTTTTCTTTACACAAGTCGGGGGATGGATACATGAACATTTCCAAATCACTGTGTGTGACTTCATTGACATCAATCATTGAGAAATACAGTGTGGTGCTGTTTGGAAAATCTGTCTGGAGTAGGCAGCTCTCAAAAACTGAGTGACTGTGCAAGAAGGACACTAGTGAGGGAAGCGACCAAGACACTCATGTCAACTGAAAGAGTTATAGGCTTCTGTGACTGTGACTGGACAAGCAACAGCGCAATTGGAAAGTATTGACAGTGCTTCACTTTTCCACAGTTTGTTATGTTACAGCCTTATTCCAAAATGGAGTAAATCCATTTTTCCCTTAAAATTCAACTCGCAACACCCCATAATGACAAAATGAAATTTTGTTTTTTTTAGTTTTTGCAAATTTATTAAAAAAATTAAAACTAAGAAATCACATGTCCATAAGTATTCACACCCTTTGCTCAATACTTTGCTGATGCACCTTTGGCAGCAAGTAGAGCCTAATATCTTCTTGAGTATGATGCCACAAGCTTTGTGCACCTATCTTTGGGCAGTTTTGCCCATTTCTGTTTGCAGCACCTCTCAAGCTCCATCACATTGGATGGGAAGCGTTGGTGCACAGCCATTTTCAGATCACTCCAGAGATGTTCAATCAGATTCAGGTCTTGGCTCTGGCTGGGTCAGTCAAGGACATTCACAGAGTTGTCCTGAAGCCACTCCTTTGATATCTTGACTGTGTGCTTAGAGTCATTGCCCTGCCAAAAGATGAACTGTTGCCCCAGTCTGAGGTCAAGAGCACTCTGGAGTAGGTTTTCATCCTGTACATTGCTGCATTCATCTTTCCCTCAATCCTGAGTAGTCTCCCAGTCCCTGCCACTGAAAAACATCCCCACAGCATGATGCTGCCACCACCATGCTTCAATCCTGGTGTCATCACACCAGAGAATTTTGTTTCTCATGGTCTGAGAGTTCTTTAAGTGCCTTTTGGCAAAGTCCAGGTGGGCTGCCATGTGCCTTTTACTAAGGAGTGGCTTCCAAAGACTTGGTCTTTAGACAGTCTCAATCATTCCAAAATCAAGACCAAGACTTTGGAATTTTGGAGTTGTTGAGACTGAGTCAAGACCAAATCTTCGAAGGAGGTGAGACTGAGTTGAGACCAAGACTCAAGTACTACAACACTATTACACCCACAGAGTACAGAAACAAAAGATCCTCTTTTCTGGTGTCAAGGTCTGCAAAGTCTTTTAAGATGGCTGGAGGAGCAATCCTGCCACCAACATCCAACATCCTTATATGCAGAGTGGAGGATCACGGCATGCAGTTTAATTCCTTGCCCAGGCATAAATGTAACACCAATGAAATCTAATGACAGTCATTAAGTACTACAGGCCTATAATTAAATCAGTGTTACTGCAATACTGAGCTATACCCTGTGATGTTTGCATGCATGTGCCCACACATGCCAGTATTCATGTTTGCCACAGAAAAATAGGAAAGATAGAAACAATTTTTGCATTTGGCCTGGGTACTGCACACACCACATATGCCTGTCGCACAGAATGAAAGATCAGCAATTGGAACGACTGACTAGCATAAATTACCACAGCCCATAAACACCACAGTGAGTAAGAATGATGGAGGCAAAAAATTAAATGCCAAAGGAAAAACAAAAACAAGGTGATAATACCATTTTATATGTGCACTCAGAAGAACAAAATAAAGGAAAAGGTACAGAAAAAAGGACAAAATAATTAGGGTTGAGGGTAGAGAACTGGTGCTACCTTAGATGTGCTGACAATCACCTTCAAGGTAGGGTTCTTACATGTTTTCGATTTAAAAATCTCATATTCAAAGATTTCACTGTAGAATAGAAGAGAATAGTCTTTATTGTCATTGTACCCAACGACATTGGGGTGCTACTGTACACCATAGAGAAAAACAAGATTTGTCACATTTAAACAAAAATTACACTATGTAACACAATTTTTGTTCCTGGCTTCTAAGTGTTATATTTCAACTGCTTATGTCTAAAGTCTATGGAAAAATGACTACATTCAGCACAAACTTTGATTTTATTTATTTTTTTTACGTTCTAGAAAGTTCTAAAAGTTTCTTGAAATTTCTAGATAATTCTGGAAATGTCTAGAAAATTCTGGACAGTTCTAGCAGTTATAGAATATTCTAGAAGACTACTCAGTAGTAGTGAAGGCGAATCGAGAATATTCTTGAAAACAGACAAATTTCAAAATATCATTGTTCTGATAACAGAAGCAAAGTTTCTGTGGAATAACAGCTATTTTCTATTTATTTAAGGCATAACAAGTTAGGAAAACACACTGTGTACCCAGGAACAAAACAAAAATAAAAATTTGTTACATAGTGTTATTTAAATGTGAAATATGTACTGCAAAAGTTTGGGCACCCCTGATAATTTCCATGATTTTCGCTAATAAATCACTGATTGTCTGGATCAGACATTTCAGTTAAATATATCATATAGCCAGTGATGTTGGTAACGCGTTACTCTAATCTAACCACTTTATTTAGTAACGAGTAATCTAACGCGTTAATCTTTCCAAGTCAGTAATCAGATTTGCATTGTGGGTCGATAGCAGCATTAAACTTGGTCCGTGGGCAGGGGGTCGGGGTTCGACTGAACTGCCCACTTTAAGGGAGCTGTGAGCTTTTCATCCGTGGTTTTCTGCAACAGCTATGACTCGTCCTCACCTCTTAAAGCGCGGTGACACCAGCACACCTGCACTGAGCTTTACAAAGACATTTTTTATGCTTTTTTTTCTCCTTTATTTAGAATTATGAGCTGAGCCGCTCCATATCTGCTCGCTAAAAACAGCTGATCCTCCGCGACGGGTCAACAACTAACACTATTTTCCACTCAAATGCACCTAAACTCTCTTTCTGAGGAGCACATGATGTGAAAACACAATAAAACTTTCTTACCTGTAAATCTGGTCATGTTTTCTGCATAAATAAATGTTATCCATTCTTTGTGCTCAAACGCCAAACGAATCCAGATGGAATGGGGGCATGGGGCAGGGATGTGCCCCCCCACAACACCCCTAGATGAAGCCGTTTTTTTACTACAATTACTAATACTACTTATAATAAGAAGAATTTCAACAAGTAAAATGTTTAGAGAGGATTTAAATGTTAGAAAGAATTTAATAGTTACATTTCTAAATAGTGTAGGTTAGAAATTGCAGGTTTTACTGTTACAGTGCTTTCAACAGTTAAATATAAGGTCAAGAAAGAGGTTTTTATTTTACTTTTTATAAAACAAGTATTTATTTTCACTGAAGTCAAGAAAGGGTGACTATAAAGTGAGTTTTGGCAAAACAGGTATCATTGTCATGTTGAGGTGGCAGAGGGTTGTTGTCGGCAGCTGGGGAAAGTAACTAGTAATCTAACTTAGTTACTTTTCCAATTGAGTAATCAGTAAAGTAACTAAATTACTTTTTCAAGGAGTAATCAGTAATTGGATTACTTTTTCAAAGTAACTGTGGCAACACTGCATATAGCAGATGAACACACTGATATTTGACAAGTGAAATGAAGTTTCTAGTATTTACAGAAAGTGTGCAATAATTATTTAAACAAAATTAGGCAGGTACATAAATTTGGGCACCCTTGTCATTTTATTGATTTGAATACATGCAGCACTAATTATTGGAACACAAAATTGGTTTGGTAAGCTCACTGACCTTTGGCCTCCTTACACAGGTGAATCCAATCATGGGAAAGGATACTTAAGGTGGCCATTTGCAAATGTTTCCCCTCTTTGCATCTCTTCTAATGTGTGGCAACATGGGAGCCAATACTCTCAAATGACCTGAAAACAAAGATTGTTCAATATCATGATTTAGGGGAAGGATACAAAAAGCTATCTCAGAGATTTCAGTTGTCAGTTTCCACTGTGAGGAACATAGTGAGGAAATGGAAGACCGCAGGCACAGTACTAGTTAAGGCCTGAAGTGGCAGGCCAAGAAAAATCTTAAATAAGCTGAAGCGAAGGATGGTGAGAACAGTCATAGTCAACCCACAGACCTGCTCCAAAGACCTACAACATGATCTTGCTGCAGATAGTGTCTCTGTGCATCCTTCAACTATACAGCGCACTTTGCACAAAGAGATGCTGTAATGCAGAGGAAGCCTTTTCTGTGTACACGCCACAAACAGAGTCGCTTGACATATACTAAAGCACATTTGGACAAGCCAACTTCATTTTGGAATAAAGTGGTGTGGACTGATAAAACTAAAACTGAATTATATGGACATAACAAGGGGTGGTATGCATGGCTGAAAAAGAACACATTCCAAGAAAAACACTTGCTACCTACAGTAAAATTAGGAGGCGGTTCCATCATGCTGTGTGGCTGTGTGGTCAGTGCAGGTACCGGGAATCTTGTTGCGGGTCATATGGATTCCTGTCAATATCAGCAGATTCTTGCGAACAATGTTCATGAATCAGTGACAAAGTTGAAGTTGTGCCGGGGCTGGATCTTTCAACGAGACAACAACCCTAAACACTGCTCAAAATCTACTAAGGCATTCATGCAGAGGAACAAGTACAAAGTTCTGAAATGGCCATCTCAGTCCCCAGACCTGAATATTATTCAAAATCTGTGGTGTGATTATAAGCGGGCTGTCCATGCTCGGAAACCAACAAACCTGAGATGTTATGTAAAGAAGAATGGTCCAAAATACCTTCAACCAGAATCCAGACTCTCATTGGAAGCTAAAGGAAGCGTTTAGAGGCTGTTATTTCTGCAAAAGGAGGATAGTGATGTATTTTTTTCTTTTGGGGTGCCCGAATTTATGCACCTGCCTAATTTTGTTTAAAGAATTACTGCACACTTTATGTAAATCCTAGAAACTTCATTTCACTTCTCAAATATCACTGTGTTTGTCTGCTATATGATGTATTTAACTGAAATTGCTGATTCAAACAACCATGATGATGATAAAACAATGACTTATAAAGGAAAATCATGGAAATCATCAGGTGTGCCCAAACCTTTGCATACAACTGTATATATATATATATATATATATATATATATATGAATGTAAATATATGAATAAAGTACAGTTTAAAAAGTGTCCGTAAACATTCAGGGCAGTGATTGTGAACACTCAAGGTGGGAGATGGGTTGCTGGGGGGTTGGGGGAGATGGGGATGGGGAGTTAGATTTTGGGTTGGCTATTGTCTGAGAGAGTAGATTGAGTTGTCTGCTGTCCGGGGAGGGGGGACATGGAGGTAGATTGGGTTGTTTATCGTCCGGGTGTTCGGGGGGGGGGGGGTATGGTAGTAGGTCCGTGGGTGAGTGTGTGTGTGTCCATGGGTGTTTGCAGTACATATGGCCCTGGGAAAGAAGCTGTTTGCCAGCCTGCTGGTGTGGGACTTTGCTGACCTGTCCCAAAAGGCAACAGGTCAAACAGCGGGTAGGCAGGGAGTGAGAGGTCTCCTGTGATGGCTTTGGCTCTCCTAGGGCAGCAGGATGTGGCAATGTTTATCAGGCTGGGGAGAGGGCAGCAGGTGATCTTTCGGGCTGTGTTCATGACCCTCTGCACTGCCTTTCTGTCCTTGGCTATGGAGCCTGTGTACCACACACCCAGAAAGTATGTCAGTATGCTCTCCATCGAGGTGTGATGTAAGGCCAGCAGCAGCAGCAGCAGCTGTGTGTCCACGTTGTTCTTCCCGAGGACAAGCAAGAAGTATAGCCACTGCTGAGCCTTCTTAATCAGTGCCCTGACGTTGGAGGTCCAGGTGTGGTCTGTGGAGATGTGGGTGCCCAGAATACTGAAGGTGGTGGTAGTTTCCACCTGTTCTTCATTTATTGGGGGGTAGTCCCGTCTGTTCTTCCTGAAGTCCATGATGAGTTCTTTTGTCTTAAGAACATTCAGGGTCAGGTTGTTCTCTGAGCACCAGTTGCTACACTTTGGCCTGTTATGCTGTCTCGTCCGTGTTGCAGATGAGTCCAACCACTGTGGTATCATCAGTGGTGGACACAGTTCCGCTAATGTTTTTATTATCAGATTAGCTTTTCAGATAACTTTAAATACCATCAGAGGACCAATTATCTTCGGATAAATTTTCATCCAATAATTTTCACACCGCTAACATATTTTTGCAGGCATAGAGAATAAAGCTTTAACAGTTAAAAACATTTGTGAAGTCTAAGATCAAACATTTTAGTGCCTACCTGTTAAAAGCTTTGGAGCAGATGTACAGTTCTATTCTCTGCAAACAGAGGAGAGCTGGTTTCAGGAGAAACCTCTCTATTCTCTGCAGTCCGAGAAGAAATAGTCAGATGAAAATGAAAATTTCTTTTGACACCATACTAACTTGCTGGCAATATCACCCAGGTCATCCAGAGGCATACAGTTTTAACTTATGGTTAAAATTTTAACCAAACTAATTTCAGACATGTAACTTAAATTCACGTCACATCTGAAGTTTTATAAAGTGAAAATATCAGCTATATGTTTTAGTTTTAAGGTATTGCAGTAATTTTGAAGGTTTTAGTGTGGACATGCCTCGGCAGTGCATTATGGGTAAAAATTCACGACAGGAGAAATGAATTTGTGACACTCTGATCAGGCTCCACATGGACAACAGCATTAAACCCTTTGTATATTGTGCCTAAAACTGGTGAATAGGTTACTAAGCCATATATATTGATTTATAACAGAAAACTGTCAAAAGGGGGAATAAATGTAAGTGTAAAGATGATTGAATATATCAGAGCAGTAAAGTGATCAGTCAGCGTTAATGCCGCATTGACTCACATGTGCGGTTATTTCCACCAGCTGGAGCTGATCCACAACAAGAATTCTGCCTTCCAGAACAGCTCTTTATCATTTGAATCATCTACCTGTTGCTACATGTACATAAGGGCTAGATTGGCATTCCTATACTCATATTATAAAAAAAAATAAATAAAAAATAATAAGCGCACGCAGGAGCTGCTGCTGTTGCTGACGCTGCATTCAAGTACCGTCGGAAATTACACAACTTCCCCGCCCGGGAATAACCAACCCCCACCGGGGGGCAACCTAGCACAAACAATGGTACCACTGGGCAGGCAGGCACACAGCCAAATGTGGCATCCGGAGGCTGACCGTGAGGTAGGCAACAGGGAAACAAAGAGGCCAGGGGGGGTAAACAGAAAACACAGTAGTCCCAGGGAGATGGCTGGAAGCACCTGTAGCAACCCCTGGAGAGTCAGGAGATCGGTCCTGATGAGTAACCCGGCCTACGGGAGGTTCAGGGGGGTGGTCTGGTGATGTGCCAGGACGGGTGGCAGGAAGAGGAAGCACACCAGGGACTGACGTGGGACGCCCAATGTCTCGACAGCTAACCACCTCAGGGGAGGTGGACCTGCTAACCTGCCATGGACACAAGACATTGAAGGACTCGAGTGCCCAGCCAACAGAGGCAAGAACAGTCAATCGTATGAGACATGAGAACCGACTAACCACTCGCGACAAAAAACGAACCACAGAAAAATGACCCACCCACAAAAACCGAGGAAAAATTGAATCAGTAATAAACCTTGGAAGCCGAACAGAAGTAATACCCATACCAAGAATGCAAAATAAAGACATATTCAAAAGATATACCAAAACATGACTGACTAACAAACAGAAGGAAAAATTAGTGGCAAAGTTGACTGAGGGAAAATCTGTTCTCAGAAGGGAGCAGCAAAACGAGAGAAAACATGAAAAGTTAAGGGGATCATGAAAAATCGATGGTTTACTCTCAACCTTTTTATGGGAGTAGAACTGAACAATAAGTGACTGAAGCCGACACCTAACCCAATAAAGCAAGCCATTGAAACAGAGCAATCAAGACTTTAAAGCAGTGAAATTTCCCCTGAAATGTATCCCAAGCATTTTTAGCAGTCAAATTTTGGAAAGAAAACCAGGGCAAAAACTTCACAAAACCAAAACATGCATGGTGGCTCCATTTCAAATAAGAATGTGAACAGTGCCTGTCTCTGAGAGATCTAAAGCAGCAAAATAAGATAAAGTAAAATGTTGTTAAACCCCAAAAAAACATTATTCTGAGATAACCAAGGAATGAAAGGACTGGAGAGGAAACCTTGCTTTTCAGGCCGGCATAACAGGAGAAGAATCATATTAAACCACATTATTAAGCAAAAAAGCACAAGAACTGTCCTACCAGCAATGTTGTCAGAGTCCCCTTCTGGGTACAGCACTGTCATGAGGGCGGAGAGTGAAACCAACTTAACAGGTTCTTCTGTGGTGGTGTACGGCGCAGGTGCCTTCCCGGACACCCGTGATGACATCGGAGGAATCTGTGTTGTGAGCGGTATAACACTTGAAGCCGTGACCTCTTTTAACGGTCCTTCTGGCAGCTCGGGAGACGTGGGTGGTGCTGGTTGCTCAGAAGGTGCGTGCATCCCAAAGGTCTCCAGCGGCGCGTCAGTAGATGACAGCCAAGGTGTGGTGATTGTCACAGGTTCCGTGGATGAGGGCGGGGCAGAAGGTGAATCCTGGGGCGCAAATATGGTGATTAGCTGGGGAGTCGTGGGCCCCATATGAGGTCCCACTGATGGTTCCGTCAGCGTGTTTTCTTCACAAGGTCTGACTGACGGCTTAAGCGAGACGAGGCGCTCCACGCCGTATACCGCAAACGCTGCAGGGCTCACAGCTGAGGCAGCCAGTGATGTGCACTCCTCTCTGGGGATCTGTTCTGGCGTGGCATCCACCATGGGTTCCTCGAGCGTCGTGGGCAGTCCTGCTTGTCTCGAGGCTGATTCGCCGTGGTGGCTCCAGCAGGTGGCACCGAGCGTGGCGGTGGCTGGGGTTTTCCCGATGGCTTTGAGAGAGACTCTGCTGATGTGGTCACTCCCAAAGAGACGGGCAACGAAAGCACCTCAGAATTATTGGCTGAGGTGAATGCGGGAGCTGAGGACAGCAGCTGAGATGGGTGGATCTTTCTAGGTACCGGCACCGGGACCGGATGAGACGTGAAGGGTTTTGGTGTCTCTACCGGTCGAGGCACCCTACCTTCCGGCTCACGTGGCTTGGCCAGCGTTTGAGTTGACATGCAGCGTGGAGCTGGAGTGGGCGTGGTCTGTGGTGCCACTGGCAGCAGCTGAGGTTCCAATGCGAGTGAATCTGGAAGTGTTGTAGCAGCATCAGAGAGGGTGATATGAAGAGGCGGGGCTGAGGAGAATTCATGATGATCAGGTCCAAACAAAAAATCCATAGGATCTTCAAGGTAAGATGGGAGTTGACCTTGCCGAAACAGTGTTTTAATGTTCACTAATTCAGGATATGCTTCCACTATTTCAGGCTCGACATGCAATAACTGATCTAAGGCCTTGAAAACCTGTTGTCTGTGCCCCTGATCAGGATGATCCAAAAATTCAAAATATAAGTCCTGAATCTTGAAAAACACTGTGGCTGTGGCCTGGAGTACCTGTGCATCCGCCTCAGATGACGTGTCATCATCGATATCCTCCCACTCTGAGTCGCTGTCCGAGAGGAGCGGGCAGGCCGGCAGGTAACGTTCGGGCTGCCTGACCCAGGCTGGGACTCTCCCCTCAGCAAACAAGTCATCCAGCTTCTCTAATTCAGGAAAAAATTGATAAAGCCAACAATTAGCTTCAATAAGGTCCCATGCATGGTCTAAATACTGAAACTTCTTCTTTGGCGTGAAGCAGGAACGAAAACAATCAAAGAAAAAGTCAAGTTCAGCAAAAATGTCCTTTATAGCAGCTAAATCAGCCGCTGTGACAGCAAGAAGTGAGCTTGCTGCGTCCATGTTTGGCCAGATCGTTCTATCAGGCGTGGCACAAACTGTAGGACACAACTGCAAACTCACACGACTGATAAAGTTCAAAGGGGATTTAATTGGCTCAACAGGTAGGTAGTCAGTACACGTGTGGTCCAGCAGCGTGGCAGAGGTAGCAGGCAGACAAGAAACAGAGGCGTAGCCAAAAGCAGGCACAGGTCAAAATACACAGTGTAAGGGCAATCAGAGGCAAGACAAAACTCGAGGTCAGGTAAAATACTGTTAAGCTGGACAAAACAAGACGTGAGACAGAGGCCGGAAAGTGACAAAGTCAACGATCTGGCGGTGAGACTGTGAGGACTTAAATAACTGGCGGTGTAATCAGTGAAACAAGATGCAGGTGTCAGAGAAAGTTCTGGAAGGGGCGTGACCGGGGAAGACAAAGACTGTGCACAGTGCAAGAAAGTGAAGGCAGGAAAACACAGAGTGGAGTGATGAAAGAGACAAAGACACGTGAGCAGGTGCAAGAGTGGAAGTGGAAGAAAACACAGAGCAAAAAGAGTCATAGTGACAGACAGACACAAGAGCAATCAAAACAGAAACCATGGACAGAATAAAATGCAACTATAACCAGGATCAGGAACCGAACATGAGAACTGAAAACAAAACCTGACATTAAAACTAAAACTAAAATTATGAATGAGATGAGCAAAAATAAACTACTGACAAACAGAGAATAAACAAACCAGATGACTACAGAATAATGCAATTAATGAAACAAGATAACTGATAAACAGAAGGTGCAATAAATAACAAATTGAACATACAGAAAAGAAGCACTGAAAATAAATAGTAACAAAACCCTGTGACTAAAGCACAATATAATAAATGTGATACACAGAATGAACCTAAGACTAAAGCAACTAAGGGATCAAGAGTGAAAGCAAATAATAAACAATAAAGCAAAACTAAATACGTGGCAAGCCCATGCTACATCAAAAATAAATAAAAACAAGACAAAACATAACTGAAGCATGACGATGGCAACCTGATATCATATAAATAAAACACAAGATTCAGGACATGAACCCATCATGGGCAGGAACATGACAGTTTCAAATTCATCAGTTACTTGTGGCAAAATAATTAATTGTATCCACACAAAAGATTACTTCTGGCCTGTATAAGGTGCCTGAGCCCAGTGAAACTGACCCCGCCCCACCCAGATTTAAAACAATCCAAGCTTACAGGCTGAGTTTGCCCTGTAATTTCCGACGGTACATGAACACAGGGTCAGCAGCAGCGCTCACAAACCGGCTTCTGCACTGTGTGAAAACATTCATCTGGTCGAATGAAGTCAAACTAAACAATAACGTAACAAAAACTAAGCAAACAATAAAAAAAACATCAAGAACGACAGCAAAATGAAATACTGATGAATTGAGGTTTTTGTTGCCCTTTGTTCAAATTTTTCAACAGTTTAAATATCCTGATGAAGCGCCAGCTGCAGGAACGAAGCTGGGCGAAGGTTAAACGATGTCAACGAAAGTGCAGATTTCTTGTTTCGTGTGGGCTTTGTTGCCCTTCATTAAGTACTGTGTAACTGGGCCATTAGATGTCTGAAATTTGGTTTGCATTTGTTAAATTCCAAACAGATTAAATGTAGCAGACACGGATTATTTATTTGGAAGTTTTGGCAAGTTTTCACAGTCTCTACTGCCATCTACTGGCCAGTAGTGTTCATGGCAGTATTCGCCCTAATTATTGAGATATCCCATAATCCTTTGCGCAGAGACTTGTTGCAGCCTCTTGCTGCAGCTGATGAAAAGAAATAAAAATGTACATTTTGGTTGTATAATGTTCATTTACAATTGTCGTCGTGGATTCTCTCTGTGCTATTAAACAGCAGCAACTCTCTGGCGTGAAAAGGTTTATGGGTTAGGGTCTGAGCATCTGGGCAGCAGTAGATCGCAGTGTTCTATGCATTTTGATCCCGCTTATATCAAATGGTTGTCTAATCACAACTTGATATTTTGGCTTTTGGAAATGGCTTTTTTTTTTACATATGAATAAAATGGCATATTTTACAAAAGCACATTCATATGCAAACCAACACACGTCACATTAACGTGTTGGTTTTTACATAGAATGAATGAGTCAACTCAATCAATCAATCAATCAACTTTTTTTTTATATAGCGCCAAATCACAACAAACAGTTGCCCCAAGGTGCTTTATATTGTAAGGCAAGGCCATACAATAATTATGAAAAACCCCAACGGTCAAAACGACCCCCTGTGAGCAAGCACTTGGCTACAGTGGGAAGGAAAAACTCCCTTTTAACAGGAAGAAACCTCCAGCAGAACCAGGCTCAGGGAGGGGCAGTCTTCTGCTGAGACTGGTTGGGGCTGAGGGAAAGAACCAGGAAAAAGACATGCTGTGGAGGGGGGCAGAGATCGATCACTAATGATTAAATGCGGAGTGATGCATACAGAGCAAAAAGAGAAAGAAACAGTGCATCATGGGAACCCCCCCACAGTCTACGTCTAAAGCAGCATAACCAAGGGATAGTCCAGGGTCACCTGATCCAGCCCTAACTATAAGCCTTAGCGAAAAGGAAAGTTTTAAGCCTAATCTTAAAAGTAGAGAGGGTATCTGTCTCCCTGATCTGAATTGGGAGCTGGTTCCACATGAGAGGAGCCTGAAAGCTGAAGGCTCTGCCTCCCATTCTACTCTTACAAACCCTAGGAACTACAAGTAAGCCTGCAGTCTGAGAGCGAAGCGCTCTAATGGGGTAATATGGTACTACGAGGTCCCTAAGATAAGATGGGACCTGATTATTCAAAACCTTATAAGTAAGAAGAAGAATTTTAAATTCTATTCTAGAATTAACAGGAAGCCAATGAAGAGAGGCCAACACGGGTGAGATATGCTCTCTCCTGCTAGTCCCCGTCAGTACTCTAGCTGCAGCATTTTGAATTAACTGAAGGCTTTTTAGGGAACTTTTAGGACAACCTGATAATAATGAATTACAATAGTCCAGCCTAGAGGAAATAAATGCATGAATTAGTTTTTCAGCATCACTCTGAGACAAGACCTTTCTGATTTTAGAGATATTGCGTAAATGCAAAAAGGCAGTCCTACATATTTGTTTAATATGCGCTTTGAATGACATATCCTGATCAAAAATGACTCCAAGATTTCTCACAGTATTACTAGAGGTCAGGGAAATGCCATCCAGAGTAAAGATCTGGTTAGACACCATGCTTCTAAGATTTGTGGGGCCAAGTACAATAACTTCAGTTTTATCTGAGTTTAAAAGCAGGAAATTAGAGGTCATCCATGTCTTTATGTCTGTAAGACAATCCTGCAGTTTAGCTAATTGGTGTGTGTCCTCTGGCTTCATGGATAGATAAAGCTGGGTATCATCTGCGTAACAATGAAAATTTAAGCAATACCGTCTAATAATACTGCCTAAGGGAAGCATGTATAAAGTGAATAAAATTGGTCCTAGCACAGAACCTTGTGGAACTCCATAATTAACTTTAGTCTGTGAAGAAGATTCCCCATTTACATGAACAAACTGTAATCTATTAGACAAATATGATTCAAACCACCGCAGCGCAGTGCCTTTAATACCTATGACATGCTCTAATCTCTGTAATAAAATTTTATGGTCAACAGTATCAAAAGCAGCACTGAGGTCCAACAGAACAAGCACAGAGATAAGTCCACTGTCCGAAGCCATAAGAAGATCATTTGTAACCTTCACTAATGCTGTTTCTGTACTATGATGAATTCTAAAACCTGACTGAAACTCTTCAAATAGACCATTCCTCTGCAGGTGATCAGTTAGCTGTTTTACAACTACCCTCTCAAGAATCTTTGAGAGAAAAGGAAGGTTGGAGATTGGCCTATAATTAGCTAAGATAGCTGGGTCAAGTGATGGCTTTTTAAGTAATAGTTTAATTACTGCCACCTTAAAAGCCTGTGGTACATAGCCAACTAACAAAGATAAGTTGATCATATTTAAGATTGAAGCATTAAATAATGGTAGGACTTCCTTGAGCAGCCTGGCAGGAATGGGGTCTAATAAACATGTTGATGGTTTGGATGAAGTAACTAATGAAAATAACTCAGACAGAACAATCGGAGAGAAAAAGTCTAACCAAATACCGGCATCACTGAAAGCAGCCAAAGATAACGATACATCTTTGGGATGGTTATGAGTAATTTTTTCTCTAATAGTCAAAATTGTGTTAGCAAAGAAAGTCATGAAGTCATTACTAGTTAAAGTTAATGGAATACTCAGCTCAATAGAGCTCTGACTCTTTGTCAGCCTAGCTACAGTGCTGAAAAGAAACCTGGGGTTGTTCTTATTTTCTTCAATTAGTGATGAGTAGAAAGATGTCCTAGCTTTACGGAGGGCTTTTTTATAGAGCAACAAACTCTTTTTCCAGGCTAAGTGAAGATCTTCTAAATTAGTGAGACGCCATTTCCTCTCCAACTTACGGGTTATCTGCTTTAAGCTACGAGTTTGTGAGTTATACCACGGAGTCAGACACTTCTGATTTAAAGCTCTCTTTTTCAGAGGAGTTACAGCATCCAAAGTTGTCTTCAATGAGGATGTAAAACTATTGACGAGATACTCTAACTCCCTTACAGAGTTTAGGTAGCTACTCTGCTCTGTGTTGGTATATGACATTAGAGAACATAAAGAAGGAATCATATCCTTAAACCTAGTTACAGCGCTTTCTGAAAGACTTCTAGTGTAATGAAACTTATTCCCCACTGCAGGGTAGTCCATCAGGGTAAATGTAAATGTTATTAAAAAATGATCAGACAGAAGGGAGTTTTCAGGGAATACTGTTAAGTCTTCTATTTCCATACCATAAGTCAAAACAAGATCTAAGATATGATTAAAGTGGTGGGTGGACTCATTTACTTTTTGAGCAAAGCCAATAGAGTCTAATAATAGATTAAATGCAGTGTTGAGGCTGTCATTCTCAGCATCTGTGTGGATGTTAAAATCGCCCACTATAAGTATCTTATCTGAGCTAAGCACTAAGTCAGACAGAAGGTCTGAAAATTCACAGAGAAACTCACAGTAACGACCAGGTGGACGATAGATAATAACAAATAAAACTGGTTTTTGGGACTTCCAATTTGGATGGAAAAGACTAAGAGACAAGCTTTCAAATGAATTAAAGCTCTGTCTAGGTTTTTGATTAATTAATAAGCTGGAATGGAAGATTGCTGCTAATCCTCCGCCCCGGCCCGTACTACGAGCATTCTGACAGTTAGTGTGACTCGGGGGTGTTGACTCATTTAAACTAACATATTCATCCTGCTGTAACCAGGTTTCTGTTAGGCAGAATAAATCAATACGTTGATCAATTATTATATCATTTACCAACAGGGACTTAGAAGAGAGAGACCTAATGTTTAATAGACCACATTTAACTGTTTTAGTCTGTGGTGCAGTTGAAGGTGCTATATTATTTTTTCTTTTTGAATTTTTTTGCTTAAATAGATTTTTGCTGGTTATTGGTGGTCTGGGAGCAGGCACCGTCTCTACAGGGATGGGGTAATGAGGGGATGGCAGGGGGAGAGAAGCTGCAGAGAGGTGTATAAGACCACAGCTCTGCCTCCTGGTCCCAACGCTAGACAGTCACAGTTTGGAGGATCCAAGAAAATTGGCCAGATTTCTAGAAATGAGAGCTGCTCCATCTAAAGTGGGATGGATGCCGTCTCTCCTAACAAGACCAGGTTTTCCCCAGAAGCTTTGCCAATTATCTATGAAGCCCACCTCATTTTTTGGACACCACTCAGACAGCCAGCAATTCAAGGAGAACATGCGGCTAAACATGTCACTCCCGGTCTGATTGGGGAGGGGCCCAGAGAAAACAACAGAGTCCGACATTGTTTTTGCAAAGTTACACATTTAATTGATTTAATGTTAATTTTAGTGACCTCCGATTGGCGTAACCGAGTGTCATTACTGCCGACGTGAATTACAATCTTACCAAATTTACGCTTAGCCTTAGCCAGCAATTTCAAATTTCCTTCAATGTCGCCTGCTCTGGCCCCCGGAAGACAACTGACAATGGTTGCTGGTGTCGCTAACCTCACATTTCTCAAAACAGAGTCGCCAATAACCAGAGTTTGATCCTCGGCGAGTGTATCGTCGAGTGGGGAAAAACGGTTAGAGATGTGAACGGGTTGACGGTGTACACGGGGCTTCTGTTTAGGGCTACGCTTCCTCCTCACAGTCACCCAGTCAGCCTGCTTTCCCGACTGCTCGGGATCTGCCAGGGGGGAACTAACGGCGGCTAAGCCACCTTGGTCCGCACCGACTACAGGGGCCTGGCTAGCTGTAGAATTTTCCACGGTGCGGAGCCGAGTCTCCAATTCGCCCAGCCTGGCCTCCAAAGCTACGAATAAGCTGCACTTATTACAAGTACCGTTACTGCTAAAGGAGACCGAGGAACAACTAAACATTTCACAACCAGAGCAGAAAAGTGCGGGAGAGACAGGAGAAGCCGCCATGCTAAATCGGCTAAGAGCTAGTAGCTACGCAACCTAGCGGATTCCTAAAAACACACAAAGTGAATAATGTGTAAATAATTTAGAGGTGATTCAGCAGAAGGAGTGCTTTAGTTAAGGCACCAGACAGGCCATGAAGCAGCACAAGTAACGCACGGCAACAGCGAACGCACGACAACAGTGCTAAAAAATAAAATAAAAATCCACTGGACAGGCTGTGGAGCAGCACAGGTAACACACGACAACAGTGCCAAAAAACAAAATAAAAATCCACCGGACAGGCTGTGAAGCAGCACAGGTAACGCACGACAACGGTGCTAAAATAAAATAAAAATCCACTAGACAGGCTGTGGAGCAGCACAGGTAACGCACGACAACAGTGCTAAAAAATAAAATAAAAATCCACTGGACAGGCTGTGGAGCAGCACAGGTAACGCACGACAACAGTGGTAAAAAATAAAATAAAAATCCACTGGACAGGCTGTGGAGCAGCACAGGTAACGCACGACAACAGTGGTAAAAAATAAAATAAAAATCCACTGGACAGGCTGTGGAGCAGCACAGGTAACGCACGACAACACTGCTAAAAAATAAAATAAAAATCCACTAGACAGGCTGTGGAGCAGCACAGGTAACGCACGACAATAGTGCCAAAAAACAAAATAAAAATCCACCGGACAGGCTGTGAAGCAGCACAGGTAACGCACGACAACGGTGCTAAAATAAAATAAAAATCCACTAGACAGGCTGTGGAGCAGCACAGGTAACGCACGACAACGGTGCTAAAAAATAAAATAAAAATCCACTGGACAGGCTGTGGAGCAGCACAGGTAACGCACGACAACGGTGCTAAAATAAAATAAAAATCCACTAGACAGGCTGTGGAGCAGCACAGGTAACGCACGACAACGGTGCTAAAATAAAATAAAAATCCACTAGACAGGCTGTGGAGCAGCACAGGTAACGCACGACAACAGTGCTAAAATAAAATAAAAATCCACTAGACAGGCTGTGGAGCAGCACAGGTAACGCACGACAACGGTGCTAAAATAAAATAAAAATCCACTAGACAGGCTGTGGAGCAGCACAGGTAACGCACGACAACAGTGCTAAAAAATAAAATAAAAATAAAATCGAAAACGTTAGCAAGCTAGTTAGCTTGCCAACGCTGATGAAAGTTAGCTGATAAAAGTGCTCCGTCGCGATGTTTCGACCGTTAGAGGTCTTCTTTAGGCGTTGGAGCACGGTGAAAAAGTAAAAAAAAAAGTAAAAAAGTAAAAAAGTCTGTTAGTTCAAAGTCCAAAGCAGCAGGTAGCAGTCTCTGTGTAAACGGTTCCAACAGAGAGCCAAAATTCTGATGCAACGTCTTCCTCCTTCCTCAAACACTGAGACCAACCAGACAAACAATAGTGCGCCAAATAGTCAACCAATCAGTGTTAATGGAGGCTCATTTTACCCATAATCCCTTTGGCATCTGTGTGTGTTTGTTACAAAACTTCAGAATTAGTGCATTATGTACCATTAAAAGATATTTGTTATATTTTAAAGTAGACCTGCATTGAAATAAATGTGGTCAGATTTCAGAAAGATATAGCTGATATGTATTTATAAGACCCTTGTGAATGCAGTAAAGTAAATCTGTAAGCCCAAATTTGTAATTCAGCAGAGAAATCTTCCTTTAAAAATGACAAATTTGCAGCTAAAACTTAGCCCTCTGTGAAAACAGTTTGTACAGCCGTATCATTTCCATGACATCAGGGACAAGACGACGCGCTCCCGCCTTCAGTCCGATCCCGCATTGAAATTGATTTTATCTGTTAGTAATGTTACTTATACACGTCCTGGTTTCAACATCCAAAAGTAAGCTGCAATGAATGTGAGATACAGATCTGTGTGCTCAGATCAGCAACGACATCGACAGCGGGCGCCGTTCTTCCTCTCCCGCTCTCTGCCTCCGCTGCGCTTATTAGGTCTGCGGGCTCGTTAACGAGCTCGTTAACCACCGACGCGGGCCACTCACACCGCCCGTGTCTGCTTTGCAGCCGGTGTTGTGCTAGATTCAGCGCACAACAATCAGATTAGCTTTTCAGATAACTTTTAAAACCATCATCAGACCAATTTTCTTCCGATAAATTTTGATCCAATCATTTTTTAATCGCTAATATATTTTTGCAGGTGAAGTAAATAAAGCCTCAACAGATAAAAACTTTTGTTAAATCTGACATCAAAGATTTTAGCACTTACCTGTTTTGTAGCCCGTAAACAGCTCTGTTCTCTGTAAACAGAGGAGAGCTGGTTTAGGGGAAAACCACTCTAGTTTCTACAGTCAGTGGCAAACTGGTCACAAGCTCATTGCTCCTGACACCATGCTAATTCACCGGAAATATCACCCAAGTCAGAGGCATACAGTTTTAACTTATGGTTAAAATTTTAACCAAATCTCGGCATGTTATTCAAATTAACGTCACTTCTGAAGTTTTATAACGTGAAAATATCAGCTATATGTTTTAGTTTTAAAGTACTGCAGTAATTTTGAAGGTTTTAATGTGGACAATGCTCTGCTGCCCAGTACATTATGGGTACAGTCACGACAGGAGAAATGCATTTGAGACGCTCTGATCAGGCTCCACATGGACAACAGCATTAAACTCTTTGTATATTGTGCCTAAAACTCTCATGAATATATTCTCTGGGTTTATAGAAGTTATTTGTTATTGTGTTTGTTTTAAATGTCAGAAGAAGCTCAGGTTGCTTTTCCAATATTTTCCTGTTTGCTCTACAGTCTCTACTGCCATCTACTGGCCAGTAGTGTTCATGGCAGTATTCGCCCTAATTTGAGATATCCCATAAATTCTAATTCTTTGGGCGCCTGAGAGTTGTTGCAGCCTCTTACTGCAGCTAAAGAAATAAAAGTATACATTTTGGTTGTATAATGTTCATTTACAATTGTCGTTGTGGATTTTGTTGTTTAAAAAAAACTGGTACACAAGGGATTATGGGTAAGTGGCTGTGCATCTGGGCACCAGTAGATGGCAGTGTTCTATGCATTTTGACCCCGGTTACATTAGATGGTTTTCAAATCACAACTTGACTCAGTTGGCTTTTGCAAATGGCTTATTATTTTTTTACATATAAACAAAATGGCATATTTTAGAAAAGCACATTTAAAGACTAACACACACGTCACGTCACATTAATGTGTTGGTTTTGACATAGAATGAATGAGTCAACCAATCAGTGTTAGTGGAGGCTCATTTACCCATTTCTGATTGGCTGCAGCCTTTGTTTACAACATAAGTTGGTTCCACTCCTCCAAAGAGACTGTGGTACCAGTGCTATTCTGTTTGTTTTTCACATTTTTGGCAGTTACGCCACAGCCAATCACAGAGTGTGGTGTGATAGCCAATAGCGGCCGACGTATCAGATGGACCAATCACAGCAATGTTTTCAAAAATGCGCTACCAGTCTCTTTGCACAAGAGACTGTGGTACCGGTGCTAAGTAAACAGGAGCTTCCAGCAGGGGGCAGGGTGCGCAAAGACAGAAGTGCTGAGTCATTGTTAGGGTCTGTGGTTGTCGTTGATGCTACCAGAAGCAACTGTGGTGTTAAAACTCAAAATCAGGTTGTTAGTAGTTGTAAGAGTACTGGAGACAATACTGAAAGTTATCGGTTAGCTGTAGCTTTTTTGGGTGGTTTATCGGTTTAGCTTTATAAAAAATAACTTTTCAGTTAGCTGATTATCTGTTACCGAAGCTAAATTTTTGGTTAGCTGTGCCCACCACTGATAATAAGTAATGTAATATAATGCAATAATTTACGTTGTCTTCTTATACGCACAGTGATTAAATACAAATGTGGGTCGATACGCTTCGGCATTTAGGTCACTTTTTTGGAAGAAAAAAAAAAAGTTGATTTCATTTATTCTTCCAAAGTTTCTGGATAGAGGGGTGCAGGCTGGTTTGCCCACTGGAATGTTGTCCACACTTGTGGCCTTTACAGATCTATGCTCAAACACACAACAGGGTGACCCCGCCTCCTGCAGAAAGGAGACAGAACAGCTGACAGCAGTTAAGAGAATCAAACAAAACAAGAGACATTATTTTAAAAAACTTTTTTTTTAACATTTTGAATGCACAGACGTCCCCACACATTCCCAATTGTACGTCATTCCCGAGACACATGCATTTGTGTGTTGTAGGAATGATCCACATTCTGTGTCTCAGGGATGTGGGTACATTTTATATGTTGTGTCCAACCTTGTTGATTTTGTGTCACGACGGCATAAGCACGAACCCTGAAACTGGTTATAGGCATCCAAGCTTTTGTAGATTTTTTTTAAGTCCTCTGATGTATGGGGGTTAGGTGAAAATAACAAATAATTCTTGGTGTCCATGTACGTAACACAAAGCAGTGAACTCTCCTTCCCTGACCACGGAAATAATGGCATTTCGTACGGAGCTTCACCACCAATTAATTTCATCTTCATCTCGTATTGCCACCGTACTTCACTGTTTAGTCCATCTCTATATTTCACAGCTGTCTGATGAAATTATGTGATGCTTTCACAAACTTTCGCCTTCTGAGACAGTAGAAATAAAGGCATTAGTTCTACCAGAAGACTCACTAACTAGTGTGTTTCACAATCAGCTAATTATCACCAGCCACGCACATAATCCAAAACAGAAACTACTGTTAATTATCACCACAAACCTATAAGATGTAGGCACGACCTTTAAAAGCTTCAATGTCTCACTCATCTCTTGCTGCATTTCAGTTATCCGCTTGATGCTCCGTCCACTGCCCCACCACCACTAGCTGATCCCTGTCTGCTGCGGGGGGATGGGCTCCGCCCCCTGCCTCTTCTGTCGGCAGGATTTGAGATCCTCTCCGCTCATCCCACAGCCACGACAGGGACTGAGGCCAAACTAAGCTTACAACTTTGTATTCAATTCTGTAATAAATTATTTTCTTTAACCCCTGGAGTCTTCTGGTAGAACGTGAGCTTCCGCGATCTCTTGTTTACTCATCAATGGCTCCGAGATGGCCAATCATCTGGATCACGACTGATTCCAGAAAGGGCCAAGAGGGTGCAGGTCTTCTTTGTAACCACCAACTCCACCAGGTGATTTCACTGATGAACTCATCCCATCTGCTCAAAGTGATGTTTATCAGTGAAATCACCTGCTGGAGTGGGCGGTTGCAAAGAAAACCTGCACCCTCTTGGCCCTTTCTGGAATCAGTTTGACACCTATGCACTAGACAGTCTCCACTAAATCAACACAAAACCAAATCATATTGCTGCACTTCTTTGCTTGGCTAAAGACAACAACATGTTTATCTGGTCCAAACATTTTATGAATTTTAAGATACATTTTTCAGTGTACAAGGTCGTGGGCAAAAGTCTGGAAACATAAATATTTCTCCAAAACCTAATTTCCTTTTTCCATACTTATCCAGACTTGGAAATTACTAAAATCAAATTCCACACTTTTCCATACTGCGTAGGAACCCTGTCAAGGTGGGGAGGTGGATGGGAACTGAGAAATAGATACAGCTTATAGTTGTGCAGGTTAAGCTAGTTTTGTTATACTGTTCTAACTATAAATTAAACCAAATATGCATTTTCCACTGCTTCTTTGTGCCAGTCATGTGGCACCAGGCTATGTAAGGTAGACCAGCAATGTCCTTCAGCACCACCTTGGGGATCTCAAGGTGATCCTAGGCTTAATTGGATTCTGGTCTACCCCGGGCTCTTTTCTCATGTGTGTTTGTGGGAGGCATCCATGGGACTATTAATGAGCAAGTACTAACATTAGAGCCACTGTGAGAAAACTCTTGCAACTTATAATGTACAATTTAACTGGTATAAACAAGGTGAAAACAGGCTCTTGATATGAATTAAATTAATGAAAACACTCTGTGTTCTAATGGAAGCTAAGACCAGGTGTGACAGATGCAACACATTTGCTGCATCTACACTTGTAGTATACGAGGGTAGGCTGAAAAGTTCTAAGGCTCACTATAATGCAGTTAATGCATTACTCCTTCATGGGGAGCCTTAGAACTTTTCAGCCTACCCTTGTAGTTTCTCAGAAAGAACTCAAGATGAATTGGATAGTGCAGTATAGAACTATCTAGACTGGATGACTGGAAGACTTTACTGACAGTTGCTACAATAGACAGAACGTGATCAAATTTGGGGAGATTATCTGGATAACACTCTGGATTTCTATTTTGGCTGTTTCCCCTGTGTTACCTTACTGGGTCTTTTTAAAGAAGAGCAGCTCTTTCTAAAATGATAGAAGAGGTTTCCAGCAAAGTAGCACTTCAACCACGATTAGGCACACTGCAAGGATGCCGTGTTACTGTGAGGAAGATTTCATGTTGAGATCTCAGCACCAACAATGCTTGGAGTATTTCCTCATCCGCCACCTCCAGTAAAACTATTATTACCAAGAACAGTGAATAATCCCACGCCTCTACAACTGCTGCAAGAAAACAGAAATTTTCAGTAAATATGGGCAATTCTTTGAGTAGAATCATAAGGCTAAATAATTCCAAAATCACACATAACTCTAAGAACTTATAGGCAC
Source organism: Thalassophryne amazonica (assembly GCF_902500255.1). Classification (NCBI taxonomy): domain Eukaryota; kingdom Metazoa; phylum Chordata; class Actinopteri; order Batrachoidiformes; family Batrachoididae; genus Thalassophryne; species Thalassophryne amazonica. Next base: position 97,364,869 of record NC_047106.1, read on the forward strand.
ATCATTACACCCCTGGCTGAGTTAATACATTACAGAATTCACTCATCAGTGCATTAGCCAAAGAGTACTTGTGATATGTGCATCCCAATGCATTATTCATACATTTTGTGAAATTGTTTTGATAGCCAAGTATGGCATTTTAAAAAGAAGTAACATAATAGCAATCAGCATCATAAATTGATAAATGCTCCTGCTCACAAGCAGAAAGCAAACTGATAAAGCCTGAAGAACAGCTTGATATATATCATGCAGCATTATGACAAGAAGCAAATGACACTGTGCACATTTGTTAAAAATGAACAGACATAAGGATAGAATGGTGGCTGTATCTATTCACAGCCCAGATGATCTGGCTAAGCACTTCTCACATATCCATCAGCTCACAGATGTCCTTGCACTCAGGACAGAGATGGCACTATCGGAAATTTACCCAACACACCTGCACATCACTATGGGTTTATGCAGAACCCGAGGGGACACGCAATCAACATACTGGGATAAGAGAAGAGACTGAGCCACCAATCAAATATAGATGCAGTGAGTCTCTGCAGGCTTGTCCGTTGGCATCTATTAGAATTTCACTTGTCCTTCAGACCCTAACTCCTACCTCCGGTCTATTTATACACACACCTATGCTTGATTTCTGAGTGGGTTTGCATTGCTGTGGATGGTGGAATACTCTGCTGACATTTATTCGTCTCTACTTCTCTTGCTTTGCAGAGGAAGAACAAAAATCAATGGGGAGTTTGTTTAAATTACATGAAACTCTGGTGAGGTTCTGAACATGTAGAGTGAAGAAAAATCCACACTTCTGCTGTTACTGCCAGTGCTCATATTATTTTTCTGCAGATTGTTTTTTACAGACAGCCACTTAGCCCTTTCATTAGTAGAGATAATGTAATAATTAGGTACTCCAAGATGTTCAGCGTTGTCATCAGCTGAACATCTGGTCAAAACAAACAGCTGGTTGCCTTTCGGGTTCTCTGTATGTAAAAGAATGGTGCCTTAGAATTAGGGATGTCCCGATCAGGCTTTTTTTGGCCCCGATCCGATTCCGAGTCAACTGATTTTGAGTATCTGCCGATACCGAGTCCTGATCCGATACTTTAAAAAACTGAATGAACAATGAACAAATGCTAAATATATAATATTTTCATTTTAATCACCTTATTTTATTATTCATCACTTAAACAGTGCACTTCTCCTAGAGGTAGCTTGAACAATCAAGTAATAATCTACCAGACTTAAAAAATGTACAAATTTCCATGTTATTTTATTTGTCTAAAAATAAATGTCCAAGGTTCCTTATGTTAAACAAGAAATGATCTAATCTGAAATAACAGGTGGTTTTAATTTACAGATGAAAGGTTTCTAAAAAAAAAAAAAAACATTTATTGATTTAGCTATTTTAATAACAAGTGTTCTAAACTTTTTTAAACAGTAATCAGAAATTTTGAGGTAACAAACAACAACAAAAAACATTTCCAAGGATTTTTCTTCAGAAAACTGCTCTATAAATGAGCAGTCCTGTGACACGTTTCTGTTTTGTACAGATCAGTGGTTTCTGCCACTAGTCTTCCGTGTTTTGGCCCGACACGTCGTTCCTATTGGACAGCGCGAATCTACGTCACAGCTCAGAGCGTCAAAAGTTGGATTGGGATGAACTTATGTTTTTTCTTTTGTTCATTAAAAAAAAAAAGATTGGGTTGAACTCTGACCGCGCCAGCCTGCCGACAAGCAGCAGTGCGCGCTCCCATCAGAAGCGTCGCTTTAGCTCAGCTTCTGACGCGACGCTTCTGATGCCTCTAAAAAAAGCACGTGGGATGTACAAAGAAGTTTATTTACTCTAAAAAGCAACACGTCTCAGACCGATTCTTGACGCCTCTGATGCTTCCGACGCGGGAAAGGCCCATTAATCTGCAATAATGAGCTTGAAAAAGCGCTGATCAAAATAATGAGGATAAAATCTATATCTGATCTGATCGGGATGCAACGTCCGATTTCAATCAAGTCTGAAACCACGTGATCGGGCCCGATTTCCGATCTCGTGATCAGACTGGGACATCCCTACTTAGAGTATCTGGTCTTATATTTCCCAGTACTGAGAGATATACCCCCATCAAGAATGTAATGTTTGTGTGTCTGATTATAGCAGGTTTACTGAACAACAGCCGAACTTGTATTCTTAATAATATAAACTGTGGTGAAGGAATGCGGCATAAGACTAGGGTTGGGTATCGAGAACCGGTTCTTTTCGAGTATCGTTAAGAAATGATTCGATCCACCGATATCAACAGCCTTTTTGCTTAACGATTCCCTTATCGGTCCTTTAGAGCGGCTGTTGTTTTTGAGGGTGTTTGTCGGGAAAATGATCATTCCTCTACGTTGATTACAGACTCTGCAGCGGGTCTGTAATCAACCGTTTCTGCAGCGCGACGCCAGTTTGAAGCATGAACCAATGGAACAATGCCGCGATCCACTGGCTCATGGTTCTTTGATTCGCTGCTCTTCAGAAATGGCAAGTCCGCTTCTTCACCCCTCTCAAAGCCATTAAAATATCATGAGTCATTTTGTGTGGATTAAAGTCACTAACTGGCACTCTTGTCTTGTTACAGTCAAGAAACGTGAATCGTCCTCAGTTCCACTGGCACAGCTCCAAACGCTGCGTGGCTCTCTGCAGAGAAAGACTCCGGTCGGAATTAATAACTTCAAAACAAATTGCCGCTTTGAATAAAATTACACCGCTTACAAACATTGTAATACAGACAAGAAACTACAACTGACTAAAACATTTTTTTTTCCACCCAAAATGAGACGTGCTGCATTCTTTATTATAAATTACATCCTGACGTACAGCACAGCCAGCTGCAAGAGCTCAGCTCAGACGTATGGAGTGACATTCATGCCAATAATGCCTGAAAGGAAATGCTTTTGACAATAACTACAGATTTTATTTATTTCTATTTATGTCCAGAGATCAAGGATCCACCATGTAGAGTTTATTATGTCCAAAGTTTAAGGATCCAGTGACCAATTTCATATTAATTTACTTTAAGACTCAATAAAATGTTGTTCAATTTCAATTCAATTTCAATTTAATCAGCTTATAAAGCGCCAAATCACAACAAAAGCCATCTCAAGGTGCCTCACATAGAACAGTTCAACATAAAAAATTAAAATAAAAAAATAAATAAAAATTTCAAATACATAATTAAAAACAGAAGTAAAAGAATAAAACAGATAAAAAAAAAACTATTCATAAGAAACAGAATAAAAATAGGCTTTAAGTCTTGACTTAAAAATGTCCACGGACTCCGACTGCCTCACGGTCGCAGGAAGACCGTTCCACAGAGCGGGTGCACAATAAGAAAACGCTCTTTGAACCTTTGACATAGAAAATCTGTAAAGCCTACTTTTAGTACACAAAAAATTCACAAGAGGTATCGATAAGGGAATCGATAATGGTACCGATATCGATAAAATCTTATTGATACCCATCCCTACATAAGACAAAAGGTGGAGGCAGATAATGATGCAGATTATCAATTAAAAAATAAGTTAGGATTTTGATATAGTGTTTTTTCACCAATTTCTCAAGAAAAAGAAATGCAGGAATCCTCATAAACAAGGATTCTGTCAGGTACACACAGCATAACAGTGGCCTTATTGGCCTATTCAGTACTTTAACGTTTCCCGGAGTGCTCCTCCCAGAATGCACTACGGTGACAGCAGAGTTCCAGTGTCTCACAGTGTATGTAAACAATGACTAGCAAGGATGTGGATGGTGTTGATCCAGTGAGTTCACGGCAATTATGATGACGACACGGTCTCCCAAGTTGAGAGGGTTATCCAGAGGAGGTGTAGTCCCTGTGATGGACTTCTGCTGTGCCCCGATGTTGTCTTGTTGTCCATACTTCACAAGGTGTGTTTACATTGTGCCCTAAACTGGAACTCTGCTGAAACTGACCTCTCGCATGAGTCATGGACCGCGAGATGGTGTGTGATTCCCAACTGCGAAACAGCGAATATTCATTCATTCATTCATTCATCTTCTACCGCTTAGTCCAATTAAGGGTCGCGGGGGGCTGGAGCCTATCCCAGCAGTCATAGAGCGTGAGGCGGGGTACACCCAGGACAAGATGCCAGTCTGTCGCAGGGCCACAAATAGACAAACAAACACAGACACACCCACACACACACCTACGGACAATTTAAAAGAGTCCAATCCACCTAACCCGCATGTCTTTGGATGTGGGAGGAAACCAGAACACCCGGAGGAAACCCACACAAACACAGGGAGAACATGCAAACGCCACACAGAAAGGCCACGGGAATTGAACCCATGACCTTCTCACTGTGAGGCAACAGTGCTAACCACTAAGTCACCGTGCTGCCCCGAAACAGCGAATATGACTCTGTGATTAACAACAAGGCTTCACAAGCAACTTGATAGACCTTTTGGTCTTTATGTTATGGTCCTTGTTCATGGACCTCATCTGTATCAATAAGAACCCAAAATTTCTAAGACGTATATGCAGTAGTTTTTAAAGTTAAATTTTGTGGACTCACTGGCCCCAATAATCCTATGCGTACCCTGCTAAATTTAGGGAAAATACATTGAGATAAATATGATGGATTTATGTGTGGTGGCAGAAGAAATTATGAATCTTGGTGCTCTATAGTTACCTCCACTAAGGAGATTATGTTATGTTGCCACTGCAGTTTGTCAGCAGTAGACACTGAAAAGTTGGATTTTCATAAAATTTTGTGGAGAGATAGGTCTTGGGGAAAAGAAAAGTTGAGTAAATGCAGAACCAGATGCAAATCCAGGATGATTTTTAATTCATATTTTTATAACATTGAAAGCAGGAGTGGTGGTCAAGTGATTACTGCGCTTGGTTCCTGGTTCAAACCCTACCCCTGCCCCTTTTCTGCATGTAATGTGGAGTTACGTCAGGAAGGGCATCCGGTGTAAATCTTGTGCCAAATCAACATGCAGATCCACACTGGATCTGCTGTAGCGACCCCGAGTGAAAACAAGGGAGCAGCTGAATGGGCTTACTTTTTTATAATGTTGAAGTATAAAGTTGATCAGTCACAGCATGAAGTTATAGGAAAGAGTCATACAAGCTAGGCTTAGAAAAGAGGTGAATATCTGTGAGCAGCAATATGGTTTCTTCCTGAGAAACAGCACCACAGATTCAATGTTTGCACTGAGAGTGCAGAGGGAGAAGTATAGAGGAGGCCAGAAGGAGTTGCATTGTGTGCTTGTGAATTTAGAGCAGGGGTGCCCAACTTTTCTGTACCGAGATCTACTTTCGATCTACTAGTCGACAGTGTATCGAGATCTACCAAGCCATATCAAATGCCACAGCATAGCCGCAATTTATTGTGCACCAATATAATGAAACAATTTCCTGGCAAACAGATCAAGTTTTAACAATAATAACGCATTACTCAAGTAAATGTGCATGGTGCAAAGAATAAGCACAAGCAGGCCTAGGACTGGCCCATAACAACACAACACCAAACAAATAAAACTACACAAGGCCTAATTAAAGTTGGAAAAGTTGTTCCCTACCTTAGCTGGACTTCTGTCACTGAGAGAAGGCAAGAAGTAAGAAAGGCTAAATCCAAGAGCATATTCAGCATGGTTTGAATGTTTCAGAAATTCTTTAATTTCAGGCAACAATTAAGAAAACTGTTCCAGAAATTTACCTCTGCTGAGCCACCTAACGTGTGTGCAGCAGTCCTCCAGGTGCACACGAAATAACAAATAATAAATAAAAAAAAAATAAAACCCCAAAACTGTCATGTTTATCAAAAGCAGTAAATCACACTATTAATAGTAACAGTTTATCTCTGTATTATATTTATAAACTGTTACAGGAACGGCTCACCCGTGTTGTTTTTATAGACATTACACAAAATGAATGCCTGAAAAAATAAATAATAAAAAGATAAAATCCAAACATGGTCATCATTTTTAGCAAAAGCAGCAAATCACAGAACACTCACAGTTTAACTGAGCTAACGGCTCACTATTTGTGTTCACAAACACAACATATGCACAAAAAATAAATGAAAAAAATACAGATATTTGAACTGTTTACATACTGTTTTTGTCCACAGTGTAACTAATTTTAGCTCTTTAAGCTGTTATGTTGCTCAAAAAGATTTTTCTTTTTCATTTTTTCCTCCTCTGCATTCTGCACCATAAAGACAAAGAAGAAGAGGCCTCTTGTACTTTTATGGCATTTAACGGCAGCCAGCACCCTTAGTGGTGCAGTGCTGCCACCTTCTGCATCAATCCCTTATAGCAGCACTGTCCGTTACAGCACCAGTATCATGCGATCAACTGGAACTCAGCCGGCGATTGACCAGTCGGCCACGATTGTGTGGTTGGGCATGCTAGATTTAGAGAAAGCTTATGACAGGCTGCAAAGAAAAGAGTTGTGGTATTGTATGAGGAAGTCTGGAGTGGCAGAGAAGTATGTGAGGGTGGTGCAGGATATGTACAAGGATAGTGTGACGGCGGTGAGATGTGCAGTAGGAATGACAGATCCATTCAAGATGGAGGTGGGATTACACCAAGGATCAGCTCTGAGCACTTTCTTGTTTCCAGTGGTTATGGACAGGTTGACGGATGAGATCAAGCCACTAGGCAGGAAGAGCGGGAGGCCAAAGACGAGGTTTATGGATGTGATGAGGGAGAACACGCAGGTGGTTGGTGTGACAGAGGAAGATGCAGAGGACAGGGTGAGACAGAAAAGACTGATCTGCTGTGGTGACCCCTAATGAGAACAGCCAAAAGAAAAAAAAAGAGAAGATTTTTATAATGTTGATTAATTTCCATATTATTTGTATGTAAAAAGACATGAACTGATTTCTATAAAAATTTAGTGGCGTGGTAAGTCTTGATTCAAAGAATACTGATCACAGTTTGAAACAGATGCAGTTTCACAATCAAGATAATATATGTATTTTATTTCTCCCATTAGGTTCTGTTAATTTGAGTTAGGAGAAACACCAGCCCTACCTGTACGTCTCCTGAATGAAAACGGGTAAACAGGACTGTTTGGCCTTGGTGGAAGATCACACTTTCTGAGCACCCTCTGGTTTTGCTAATAGGAGCATGAGCCAGTGCTGAGCATCGCCACATCCACCACACTACAGAATCGCTTTGGATCCTGGATGGCACCCACCCAAGCAGATGACTGATCTATCCCTGCTTCTTGAAAGTTGCCATTTACATGCTACAGCCATGTGAAATATGGGCGTTCTCTTGACCTTCTCCAGCTGCTGAGATCCTCAACACTGTTGTGGATCATGACAAGTGACAAGCACCACATGGCCAAAACGTCTCAACTGGCATTCCCTCACACCGTAAGTGATACTCCTCATTTTTGTAATCCGAAGTACCTGTTTGTATGACAGTCATTCCAGCAGGGTACCGTGAGGGTCACGTGATCACAATACCTGTCTATTATGGGATGTCTATGGTTTGTTCTTCTGAAAACGTATCAGCATGACCAAACATCTCTGTCCAGCAACCTCATGACTCCATAAACTCTCCAATGGCTGAGGACACAGAGACATTTGTTAATGTGTCAGAAACCATTTGTATGTTGTAATATAACGACAGCGCAAGTGTTAAAAACTGCAGGCACATGCTGCAAAAAAACAAGAGTGGGTGTTCTCTTTTTTTTAAATGTGGGGCATAACAAGCCTAGAGGAGAAGAGCTAAGTAAATGTCAGCTACGCCTTTCGCCTACACGGTCTCTCTCTGTCTCACACAAACACACAAATCTATCTCTGGGGCTTATAAATGCAATTTGCCCCCACACTCAGATCACACATAAAGCAAGTGCTCTAATTTGCAATCTGTTGCCTGCGTTCTCTGCCAGACACTGATGTACCAATTGCATGAATATTCACATATTATGCTGGATGACAAGAGTCCTTACCTTTACCCATCCAAACTTACAAAAATGGTGTCACTGTCCAAGTACTGACACACCTAACTGTATTAACTGTTGTATGGAAGGGGGTGCCTGGCTGCCTTTGTTTCTGTCTTCTGTTCTGTCTTTTGTTTTTCCTTCCAGGTGGCACGCGTTTAGGACTGAGTGGCTGTGTGGCTGAATTATCAGGACCTCACCCTGATTACCTGAGGCTGATCATGTGCAGCTCGTCAGGACTCACAGCTGTGGTGCATCTACACGGATTGGAGCATGGTGGCATTTAAGTCTGGAGTACACAGTGTGTATTTGCCAGAGACTCGACCTTGTGACCAGACGGGTGAGATCGTCGTCTTGAGAGCCATCTCATCATTATGGATGCAGAGAACGTCCAGGTTTGATGCCATGGTCTGTGAAAGAGGAGGGGGTGAGGTCTCATGCTTGTCAGCACACTTCCTGAGGTACGTTAGGTTTTGTGACTAACATTTGTACAGTCAGTAAATGTGGTGTCCCTCACACCTTATTATATTGAGCTGTTATGTTAGTCATTTAATCAGCTCCACTGCAGTTGAGTAATGTGAACTGGGTGTTCCATGCCTGCAGAGAGGGAAGCTGATTAGTGATTAAGCCAGGAAGTGTTTGCTGTTTATGTACACCTTTGAGCGGTCTCTCTGTGTGTGGAGTGTGGACTCACATGATGGTTTCTTCTTTCACAGACTCGGTTTGTCGCGGCCACCTGGGGGGTGTCGGCGGGGTCCTTGGGTCCGAACTGTTTTTGCACCCAGGAGGGGGGGGGGGGGTGGTGGTTTGGGGTATTTTTTGTTATTCCCTCTCTTCTCCTCTGGCTCCAGCCATGTGAGCCGTAGGTTGTCGGCGTTGCTGGAGTGGTGCAGTTTGGTTGTGCTGGGCGTTTCCCAGGTAACCTCTGCACCTGGGGGGGGGGGGGGGGGGGGTTTCGGGGTGTTGTTTTTTTTTTGTTGATTCCCTGTTCCACCTCCGGCTTCAGCGCGCCTTTGAGCCGTCTGCCATCGGCGTGGCTGAGGTTTGGGGCAGTGGAATATACCCGCAGCTGGTGGCTGGTTTGGAAGTCGGAGGGGTGGCGCCGTTTTGTGCCGTCTGCCATAACCGCTGTTCCACTCCTCCCGGTTGACTTCTGGGGTACAGTCCTGGTTGGTGACGCTGGACGTGCTTCCAGTTTCCACTGCGCCGAGGGGGTGGGGCTGGGGTTGTTTTGTTTGTTTGTTTTTTTTTTCCTTTTGTTTTTCCCCCCAGTTTCCGCCCTCAGGGTGTGACTGTGGTGTCCTCTGGGGGGGAAAGGGCTGTGGGTCCATCTAGCCATAGACGGCCGGGGCTGGGTCCGTTGGTCATGAGGGGGGGCGTCTCCTGGGGTTGATGGAACGGTCCTCTGGGAGGCGCTGGGAGTCCCCGTGGGTGACTTTGGATCCCAGAGGGACCTCGGCTGTGGTTATTACTCCTGGAGCTGGCGGGATGTCCTCTGGGGGGTGTTGGTCCCTACATGTCGTCCGGGGGGGAGGGGTGTGTTGGCGTTTTTATTTGCAATCTTAAGTTTGGGTTGTTTTTCTTTTCTCCTCTTCCCGGGGTTTGATGGGACGGTCCTCTGGGGAGGGGGGTGGGTGTTAGCGTTTTTATTTGCAAGCTTAAGTTTGGGTTGTTTTTCTTTTCTCCCCTTCCCGGGGTTTGATGGAACGGTCCTCTGGGGAGGGGGGGGTGGGTGTTGGCGTTTTTATTTGCAAGCTTAAGTTTGGGTTGTTTTTCTTTTCTCCTCTTCCCGGGGTTTGATGGGACGGTCCTCTGGGGAGGGGGGGGTGGTTTGGTTGTTTGTGTTTGTCTTTTTTGTTTTATGACTAATCAGACTGTAAACATGGTTGGACAAAGGCTGACCGCACAGGTTCAAAAACTCCTGGCCACACCTGTGCTAATTGACTGACAGAAACAAAGGCAAAGATGCAGTCAGAGGAGAAGACGTCAACCGTTCTGTTGGATGAAGATTCTGTTGGAAGATGAATGCAGATACGATTTCCAGCCATGGTCCCTGGAGGGGGGTGTTTCTCCTGGGCCAGGTTTGTGTGGTCGCCGGGAGGCTTCCCGTGAGAGTGGGGTACTGTTGTATGGTTGGGGGTGCCTGGCTGCCTTTGTTTCTGTCTTCTGTTCTGTCTTTTGTTTTTCCTTCCAGGTGGCACGCGTTTAGGACTGAGTGGCTGTGTGGCTGAATTATCAGGACCTCACCCTGATTACCTGAGGCTGATCATGTGCAGCTCGTCAGGACTCACAGCTGTGGTGCATCTACATGGATTGGAGCATGGTGGCATTTAAGTCTGGAGTACACAGTGTGTATTTGCCAGAGACTCGGCCTTGTGACCAGACGGGTGAGATCGTCATCTTGAGAGCCATCTCATCATTATGGATGCAGAGAACGTCCAGATTTGATGCCATGGTCTGTGAAAGAGGAGGGGGTGAGGTCTCACGTTCGTCAGCGCACTTCCTGAGGTACGTTAGGTTTTGTGACTAACATTTGTACAGTCAGTAAATGTGGTGTCCCTCACACCTTATTATATTGAGCTGTTATGTTAGTCATTTAATCAGCTTCCACTGCAGTTGAGTAATGTGAACTGGGTGTTCCATGCCTGCAGAGAGGGAAGCTGATTAGTGATTAAGCCAGGAAGTGTTTGCTGTTTATGTACACCTTTGAGCGGTCTCTCTGTGTGTGGAGTGTGGACTCACATGATGGTTTCTTCTTTCACAGACTCGGTTTGTCGCGGCCACCTGGGGGGTGTCGGTGGGGTCCTTGGGTCCGAACTGTTTCTGGCTCCGGACCGTTTGTGCAGCTGGGAGCGCACCGTAAATCCACCACGCCAGACCGCGCACTCATTTGTTGTCTTTTTTTCACATCACTGTTATGTCATTAAATTTTGTTATCCTTTGTACCGTGCTCTGCTTATTTTATACTGGGTCCTTCAAACGCTGGTCGGTTCTCCGTCCTGCGTCCAACACATAACATTAACAAAAATGGTATATGGGTTTGGAAAGTACACTAGACACAATTACAATACAATTCCATCCAAGTTATCTATATTAGGACATATTTTATCTGGTATTTGTACTGAAATGCATTCTTCACCAATGCAAAACTCGACATACATACATTTACCAATGGCAGATCTACAGTGGAGGTTGAGTGTGTTGGGTGTTGACGCTGTGCAGCGGGGTTAAAAATTAGAGCCCGACCAAAATATCGGCCGGCCGATATAAGCCCTTTTCAAAGTACTCTCTATCGGCCGAAATTTTGCCGATAGAACACCAATAATTTCTCATAAACAGAACAGTTACTGAAATAATGTTTGTCTTGGCAATGTAAAATGTCCTTGCACCGTTTGTCCAGTAGATGGAGCTCTGACTCCATTCAACTGAGAGCTGCTTACACCCCTGCTTAAATGTGTTCATCACCGGCCCCAGTAGTTTGCTGTCACACTGCACTGATCAGCTGACAAAAGCAAACAAGTAAGTTTATAAGGATCTATATCCTTATCCTGAACATATATCTAACAAGAGGTACAAGATCAGATGTATTTCACAACTCTTTTTAAGGATATGTATTTGCTAATTTCACAAAAGTTTATTTATTGCATTTTTTTGAACTTGAAAATTCTTCTCTGTTATAAAGTTAATCAATATGGGGACAAAGCTTCAGCTTTTAGCTCATACATTTTTTGTTAAGGGTCCAAAAAGAACATTTTATTCATTAAAAAAAAATAATAATAATATCGGCTGATTTATTGGCTATCTGCAAATCAGCTGATTTATCGATTATCTGCTTTTTTTTTCATCCAAATATCGGCATCGGCATCGGCCTCAAAAAATCTATATCGGTCAGGCTCTATTAAAAATCTGTGCAACTCCTTGAACTCTAAATTTCAGCAACTGGTTTGAAAGAAGCGTGCCACTTACAGAGGGTGCATATGTTGGAGGCTGGAGCAATTGTGTACTGACAGCCGGAGCTGCCTACCTGACACAACGCTGTGCTGGCCTGCACACCACTGAACTGCACGCTTGGTTTGAGCTGTTGACATTAGCTTCATCTAAGGAGGTGAAGTAATGCAATATTTATCATGACGACGTGGCACAGGAAAAGAAAGATCAATATAAATGAGTTGGGCGTGGCTATTCATTAAACAGGCTGTTACTCCTAAAAACAAAACAAGCAAACAAACAAAAAGGCTTGTGCACTTTTTTATTTGTTCTCAGCTTTGAAAGCATCACTTCGTCTCCACAGCCACTTTTTTTCTTGTCTAGCTTCTAGTTAACTGTCAGCTGTACTTTTTTTTTTTAATTGGCTGTAAGCGCTCTACAGCTGTGCAGAGTCGATGATCTGAACACCTTTCATACAGACACGCAATGCGTGTTGCGCTCTAATAACCACTGAGAATAGGGCAGCTAAGTCTCAGTTGAACGCCTGCGTGATATCGTGGGATTTGACCACTTTTGGGGCAGCTTGCCAATGTGCAACGTAAACACAGCGTCACTTCACACAGGAAAATGGTGTACTGTTTTGTTTTCAGCTGCAATCACCGAAGCGGTTGCGAAAAGTGCAGTTTTATTCGGTTCCCAGCGGAGAAGAGAAGAAGAGACAAACAGGAGAGGTTGTGTCGGTAAGTGTTAGTCTACACCTTGACAGAGTAGCTGATTCTCTCACCTGCACAACCGCCTCCACATGTTTGAGCTCCATGTAAAAAACAAACTGCAACACATGTCCACTTTCCACCACATTGCCACTTTTTCTTTGCAGTTTCCGGGTGTAGGATTATTGCGTCATATGCATCATATTTTAACTGTTTAAGCCTGCCCTCAAACGAGACCGCGCTGCCCAATTAGAACTGCAGTGATAACCGGATGGTGGTCGGGTGCGGATATCTAAATCAGAGAAAAGTTTTAGTGTGGGGGGGCGGCAGGTGGATGATTTACTTATTTATTTTTAGCAGTGGGTTTGAATGGCGTCAGTGCTGATCCACACATCTCTTCCTAGAGAGTCAGTAGCTTCCCAGACTACCTTAGAATACAGGAAAAAGGCTGTCAATTTTTCAATTTTCTTTGGGGGGGAGCACAGCATCCCTGAAGCTGGAGCCTCCCCTGTATGCAGTCTGTGAATGCTGAACGTTTTGTGCTGCCACAGCACGGTGTTTCATCACAGAATAATGAGGCAAATCGAGAGTTACGAATGTAACTACGGTTCTATGAATTCCGGATGACCGCCAGAGGGCGGTGCTTTAGCACCTGGATAACTACATGTGCGCAGCACAGAGGTCGAGAATATATACCAACAAAGTCACACCATTGAATGTGACCTGGGTGACGTCACTGGTTGTCTTTATATACCAGACGCACCCAGCGCTCGCTTCTTTTCGGAATGAACTCGCAACACACTGAGTGACAAGCAACTCTGGCGGTCATCCGGAATTCATAGAACCATAGTTACATTCGTAACTCTCATTCTATTTCATTCCTCCTGACCGCCAGAGGGCGGTGCTTTAGCACCTGGTTGACTTAATACCAACAAGGTCACGAAGAGTCACACTCACCTCGCATCAGCAGTGGGGAATGGAGGCAGACAACACCGTCAAAGTCACCGCAGGAGGAGCGGCCACATTCAGTCTGTAATAGCGGGTGAAGGTACATTACGAAGCCCACGTAGCAGCAGCACAAATATCACTCAAAGGGACACCTCTCAGTGCAGCCCAGGAGGTGGACACCCCTCTGGTGGAATGGCACGTAACCTTAGAAGGCTGAAGACCTCTGGACCTGTATACTTGTAAAATGGCATCCACGACCCAATGCGAGAGTCGCTGCTTTGAGACAGCACAGCCTCTTTTGTGATCACCGTAACACACAAACAGGGCATCCGTTTTCCGGATCCCGGCAGTCGCACTAATGTACTGCTTCAACATTCGGACAGGACACAGGGAACCTGAAACAGATAATCCTGGATCAGAATGCGGGACATACACAGCCAAGGAAACTGGCTGGTTAACATGAAAAGTTGAAATTCTCTTGGGTAAAAAGGACGGATTAGGCCACAGCGTAACCCCAGATCCGTCAGAATTCCATCACAAACAGTCCCCACCGACTGATAGGGCATGGAGCTCTCCCACCCGCTTAGCCAAAGACAGTGCAAGTAGAAAGGCAGTCTTCACTGACACCCATTTAAGGTCAGCACTTTCAACTGGTTCGAAAGGGGATAAGCTTAAACCTTCCAGGACTAGAGGAAGGTCCCATGAAGGTACGCGTGCAAGCCTTGGAGGCCGCAAACGTAGAGCACCTTTCAAAAAACGACACACTAAGAGGTGTGAACCCACTGACCGGCCATCAACGTAGACGTGCCGGGCAGAGATTGCAGCAACATAAACCTTCAAGGTAGCGACAGAAAGTCCTTTCTCCAGCAGTTCTTGTAAATATTTGAGGAGAATAGGCACAGGGCAATGCTCCGGGTCTAACTTTTGTTTCTCACACCACCTCGCAAACAGCTTCCATCTGTTGTCATACAAAGCCCTGGTAGAAGCAGCACATGAATTAAGGATAGTCTGAACAACAGCCTGGTCACAAGAACTTAACAAGGAGTCTGGCCCCTCAACGGCCACACATACAGTTGAAGGCATTCTGGGTGAGGGTGCCAAATCCTCCCCTGTAGCTGTGACAACAAATCCTTCCTCTCCGGGAGAGCCCAAGGTTCTCCCTCGAGGAGTTTGTAAATCATGAGAAACCAAATCCTCCCAGGCCAGAATGGAGCAACCAGCAGCACCCTGTGGCTGCTCTGATCTATCCTGTGCAGTGTCAACATCAGCAGCGGGAGAGGAGGGAAGGCATAAAGGAGGCAATCCGGCCACGGGTGAGCCAATGCATCCTGCCCCAGCGGGCTGTCTGGTTCCAAGAGGGAGTACCATCGTGGGCAATGTGTCGAGGTGCTTGAAGCGAAAAGGTCCACTTCCGCTGCACCATATTTCTGCCAGATCATTTGGACCACAATCGGGTTCAGTCTCCACTCTCCCGGTGGTGGTTTCTGTCTGGAGAGTAAATCCGCTGCGCTGTTCTGTACACCGGGCCGATGAACTGCTCTGACACTCTGAAGGCGAGGCAATGCCCATAAGAGAAGCTTCCGAGTTTCTGCCAATGAGTGATTGGACCTGGTGCCCCCCTGATGGTTTATGTGATAGACTGTTGATGTGTTGTCCGACTGGACAAGAACATGTCTTCCTCTCAGGGCTGGGAGGAAATGCTTGAGAGCCAGTTGCACAGCGCGAAGCTCCAGCACGTTTATGTGTTGGAGTCTCTCCTGGGGACTCCAGACACCCCTCACCATCCTGTGATTCCACACGGCCCCCCAACCTTTGAGTGATGCATCTGTAACAACCACCTCTCGGCGAGAAGGAACAGAGTCTAGAGGGACACCTTTGCAGATGAAGTCCACGTTCCCCCAGGGTTTGAGGTGCAGAAGGCACTGGTTGGAGAGTCGTACAAGCCTGTGCTGATGCAACTTCGAGCTGAGGCCTAGGTTGTTGATCCAAATCTGTAGGGGACTTAAGAACAGAAGTCCCAAAGGTACCACTAGCGACATTGCAGTCAATTTGCCCATCAACCGGAGCAGCAAAACAAAAGGCAGCATCACAGCCCGTTGAATGTGTGAGACGAGACGAATTACATCGTCCACTCTCTGTGGGGATGGCGATGCAGTCATAGTCAGGGAGTTGATGGCAATGCCAATGAAGGTCGTTTGTTGACTGGGAACAAGAGAACTCTTTGCAAAGTTCACTGTGAGTCCTAAATGAGAGACATGGTTCAGTAGAAGAGCTGTGTCGTTGTGCGCCTGCTCCTGAGTCGGAGCGCAGACAAGCCAATCGTCTAAGTAGGGTAGGATTCTTAATCCAAGAGCTTGCAGTGGGGCTAGTGCTGCAGCCATACATCTGGTAAATGTACGAGGGGCAAGAGAGAGGCCGAAAGGAAGCACCCTGAACTGGTATGCCTGACCTTCGAAAGCAAAGCGGAGAAACTGCCTGTGATGAGGCGCCACTGGCACATGGAAATAGGTGTCTTTTAAGTCGACACTTGTGAACCAGTCTCCTGGTGTGATAGTTTGAAGGACGTCTACTGTGCGGAGCATGTGAAACTGCAGCACTTTGATATAACGATTCAGACGTCAGAGATCGAGGATAGGACGAAAGCCGCCATCCTTCTTTGGAACAAGGAAGTAAATTGAATAGAACCCCCTGAGCTGGTCTGATCTGTGAGCTGGCTCTATGGCCCCCTTCTCCAGGAGTCCCAAAATCTCCCGCTGTAGGGCAGCAGACTGCACCGAGTTGGAAACAACAGTCATCCTCACCCCATTGAACTTAGGAGGACGACATCCGAACTGAATTCTGTAACCTTCGAACAAGGTTGAAATGACCCATGGGTCTTGAACTTAAGCCTCCCAGTGACTGAGTTGATTTTGTGAAAAACGGCTGGGGGGCCAAACATTGGCAGTCAGACTCGACCACCTCTGCCTCGCATCCCTGAGGACCTCTGGGCGCTATTACTGGAAGCTCTGCGAAACTGTTCAGTTCTCGGGGGTCTGCCCGTAGGCTCACGAAAGGCAGGCTGCTGGGAGAGCTGGCCCTCAACTGCAAAAGCATGTGCAGCTCTGGGAGTCGGCGGAAGCCTGGATGTAGAGTGAAAAGCTGTAGCACGTCTGACTGGCTGAGGTCTGGAAGACCGGTGTAGGTCAACAAACTGTTGCCGAGATTTACTAGCCTCAACAGCACGCTCTAAAGTTTGTTGGGCCGCAGGTCCAAATACTTGGCCTGGAAGAACTGGCAGTGAACGGAGGGTGCCTCTGCAGGATTCGGAAAGGGGGGACTGCGCAAGCCACACCTGACGTCTAGTGATGGTAAGGGTTGACATCAGTCTGCCAAGCTCTCTGGACATATAAGCAAAGGTTTGGAGTGAGGCATCACTAAGACTTTGCGTAGCATCATCAACCTCTGCCTCCCTCAAAGACTTTGAGAGGGCAAGGGCTAAATGGGACAGTGAGTTGCCTAGGCGATCGATGCGAGCAGCTATGTCATAGCATATGGTGAGGAGGTCATCAGTGACCCTACACTGAGGGCGTGGGCAGCGGGCATCGGACCGAGCAGCATCAGCTGGAGCCACAACCAGGTTCGCAATAATGCTGTCAACGGCTGGCATACGGTTCAGACCATACTGCGCTGAATCACACATAGAGCTAAGGGCTCTGTAGTCCTGTGATAGATGGGTCAATGATTTGGGGTCCGCCCAACATCGGTGGAGCTCCTCGATATATGGTTGTGAAACTGGAACGTTGAACTCAGGCTTCTGAGTGACTTTGAAAAAGGCACTTGAAGCGGTGGTTTCCGCAGGGGGATTGTCGACCCCAAGCCTGGATAAAGCCAACTGAACAGCTTGCTTGACAAAGGATAGTCCAGGTCCGGTTTGCGGCATGGACTCTGCCTCGGAGGTATGAGAGCCCACTTATGAATGGCTTGGAGAAAGACTCCTCTCATCCTCATCCTCCACACAGTTTATATCACTTGTCATGTACAAGGAAACAGTTGCTGCAATAGACACGACATCGTCCTCCTGCTGAGTAACTACATTGGTCTGATCAGCCTCATTAGGGACAGCAGGAATTGTCACTGCATCCTTAGGCTGTAGATTCAGAAACAAGGACTTAATCTGAGCAAACTCAGAAGTCAACGTTTCGATCTTTTCAGCCAAAGCATAGTCATGAGTAACCTTCTTAGCAGAAGGGGCTCCTGCATGTGGGCGTTTACGGCGCTTTGGGGCCTTCCTGGGGCTGGAGGCCAAAGTCGCACTAGATATTCCACTTTCCAATGCCGCAAGTCTAGCAGATCTCTCTGCCAGTGGCATGCTGGCACAATTAAGGCAGCCAACGCCAGTCAGGGCTTCCCTCAGGTGTCCGATCCCAAGACAGGAGGGGCAAAACATATGTCCATCATCTGGGCTCAAGGGAGCCAAAAAGGTACTACAGCCATGCAACAAAGGCCCTGTCAACATTGTGGACTGCGTGCAGATGGCTAACGCAAGCCCTGATGGTTACAAATGGAAAGACAAAGCGTGAATCACACGCAGTGTAAATAGTAACATGAGGCACGGAGAGTGAAGCACTCACAGCCGTCGGCTTGACACGAGGCACGGAGCGTGAAGCACTCCAGCCGCAGACTCGGCACGGAGCTTGAAACACTCACAGTGTAAAAGCTAATACAAGGCCCGGAGCCTGAAACACTCACAGCCACAGTAATAACACGATGAAAACTCACAGCCCAAGTGTTGATAGGTGACAGCTGTCACTTCCAGCGGCTCCGACGCCCTCTCGTGCTTGGCGCCCGCACTCCAAGCAGGGCGCCATCTGGTGGTGGTGGGCCAGCAGTACCTCCTCTTCAGCGGCCCACACAACAGCGGTGGTTAGAATCATATTTATCTAATAGATTACAATTTGTTCATGTAAATGGGGAATCTTCTTCACAGACTAAGGTTAATTATGGAGTTCCACAAGGTTCTGTGCTAGGACCAATTTTATTCACTTTATACATGCTTCCCTTAGGCAGTATTATTAGACGGCATTGCTTAAATTTTCATTGTTACGCAGATGATACCCAGCTTTATCTATCCATGAAGCCAGAGGACACACACCAATTAGCTAACCTGCAGGATTGTCTTACAGACATAAAGACATGGATGACCTCTAATTTCCTGCTTTTAAACTCAGATAAAACTGAAGTTATTGTACTTGGCCCCACAAATCTTAGAAACATGGTGTCTAACCAGATCCTTACTCTGGATGGCATTACCCTGACCTCTAGTAATACTGTGAGAAATCTTGGAGTCATTTTTGATCAGGATATGTCATTAAAAGCGTATATTAAACAAATATGTAGGACTGCTTTTTTGCATTTACGCAATATCTCTAAAATTAGAAAGGTCTTGTCTCAGAGTGATGCTGAAAAACTAATTCATGCATTTATTTCCTCTAGGCTGGACTATTGTAATTTATTATTATCAGGTTGTCCTAAAAGTTCCCTGAAAAGTCTTCAGTTAATTCAAAATGCTGCAGCTAGAGTACTAACAGGGACTAGAAGGAGAGAGCATATCTCACCCATATCGGCCTCTCTTCATTGGCTTCCTGTTAATTCTAGAATAGAATTTAAAATTTTTCTTCTTACTTATAAGGTTTTGAATAATCAGGTCCCATCTTATCTTAGGGACCTCATAGTACCATATCACCCCAATAGAGCTCTTCGCTCTCAAACTGCAGGCTTACTTGTAGTTCCTAGGGTTTGTAAGAGTAGAATGGGAGGCAGAGCCTTCAGCTTTCAGGCTCCTCTCCTGTGGAACCAGCTCCCAATTCAGATCAGGGAGACAGACACCCTCTCTACTTTTAAGATTAGGCTTAAAACTTTCCTTTTTGCTAAAGCTTATAGTTAGGGCTGGATCAGGTGACCCTGAACCATCCCTTAGTTATGTTGCTATAGACAGACTGCTGGGGGGTTCCCATGATGCACTGAGTGTTTCTTTCTCTTTTTGCTCTGTATGCACCACTCTGCATTTAATCATTAGTGATTGATCTCTGCTCCCCTCCACAGCATGTCTTTTTCCTGGTTCTCTCCCTCAGCCCCAACCAGTCCCAGCAGAAGACTGCCCCTCCCTGAGCCTGGTTCTGCTGGAGGTTTCTTCCTGTTAAAAGGGAGTTTTTCCTTCCCACTGTCGCCAAGTGCTTGCTCACAGGGGGTCGTTTTGACCGTTGGGGTTTTTACGTAATTATTGTATGGCCTTGCCTTACAATATAAAGCGCCTTGGGGCAACTGTTTGTTGTGATTTGGTGCTATATAAATAAAATTGATTGAAATTGATTGATAGGAAAGAAGCGAGCGCTGGCTGCGTCTGGTATATAAAGACAACTAGTGACGTCACCCAGGTCACATTCAATAGTGTGACTTTGTTGGTATATATTCTCGACCTCTGTGCTGCGCACATGTAGTTATCCAGGTGCTAAAGCACCGCCCTCTGGCGGTCAGGAGGAATGAAATAGAACAGCATCTGTCTGTCACAGCACAAACAGTGTATGTCTAGAGGAAGCACACCATGGTCTCTTCTCCTGTGAGTTAAGCCCCCTTATCAATCATTTCCTGGTTGACTAACTGGTACAGCAGATCTCCTCACAGATTAAGCTCATCTGTCTGAAAGCTCTTTAAAGTATGATCACTCGCGAATGCTTCACTGAGGAGGTTAAAAACTGGCTGCGCACAAAAACACACACTGCAAAAGGACCAGCGGGCAACAGGGATCTCAGGCAGATTTCAGCTTGTTTTATATCAAAAAGCACAATAAATTCAGTATATATATTTACTAGAAGACCACAGCTGGTGGTATATTTCTCCACTGAGGCTTGGCATTGCTGGATTTTCAGGTTAAGGCCGACTTTACTGTCATTAGAGTGGGACAACGGAGCTCCCGTTCCATTTTTATGTGTGGCAAGCCATTAATGTTCTACTTTTGCAGAGACAATTCAAGACCTCTTCCACTCTGCATTCATCATCCCCACTCACCAACTTTCTCTCCTCCGACTACATTGTGAAGCGCACGGCTCATTACTCACATGCATTCTCTATCATACAGACACTTATGCTGCAGTCATACATTCAAGCAGCTCGTCTGATCTCAAATATCAATTCACATTCCTCTCCGCATGACTGCAAGCACAATACTGCAGCGTCACATCACTCACTTTTACCAAAGGCCCGTCCTTCATTCTTCAAGCCCACCGCCGTCAGGTTTGAAAGACAGAATTTTTCCATCTTAATTTAGTATTTTAAGTTGAAACTCCCACGATCGTGCTCTCCTCATGTGGATACACACCTTGCTTATGCCAAAAGAATTTTAAAGATTTCAAGAGTAAAAAACAATGGAGCACAAAGCTTGTGTTTCCTTCCCAGTTACGTTTGTAAATACTGAAGGAAGCACGAAGATTTAGCGATGAAAGGTTAATACTAAAACCTGCAGTTTGAAAGGAAAACAAACCAGGTTTTTTGATTACCACTTGCATCAACAGACTGGTTTGTCACACAAGTTGTGCCAGTGCAATCACTTTGAGCAACAGGAAACGTGCAAGATAAAGAAAAAAGATGATTGCACACAGAAGAAAATACTCACTGTGCCACCAGCTCTTCTCCATTTACCTCCATTTAATCCAGAAAGACATCTGATGAATTAATTCACAGCTGAAAAAATGAGGTCTATAGTAACAACGCCCCCCCGGTCCAAAAAACTTTGTACATGATATGGGGCATGAGTTCATGTTCTGTACAATACATAATAGAGGGTTTCATACTTCTATTCATTCACATGCTTTTGAGCAATGCCAGTGTGAAAACCATATTTAATTTTCTTGCAAAGTGTGCAGTGTTTGAAATTAGTACCATTGATTATTTCAACAATTGTGTGTTCTACTTGTATATAGAATGTCCTTGATTACTGTAACTGATATACCTAGGCTTAGGAAAAGCCAAGACATGAATTCTGTAAAATACAGTGAAATGTACACGCTTACTCAAAGCCAACAAGAATCATCAGAAGATGAGATATCCCTCTGGTCCCCACAAATCAGTAATACAAAGTGTCAGGGGATCACCCAAGTACACCCTTATGATAAATATGAAAGAGATTGGTCAACTGGTTCTTGAGATATTGAGCTAATAAGGGTGGCAATGACAATATCTTTAATCGGCACTGTGGTCTTGAAATTGACCCCAAGGTCACCATAATGGACTGGTATCAAGGGATCACCCAAGTACACCCTAATGCTACATATGAATAAAATTGGTCAACTGGTTCTTGACATATTGCGCTAACAAGCAAAAATAGACCGATGGATGGACATGCTGGTTGCTGTATCCCGCCATATGTCATACCATGGGGATAATAAAGATTTGCACTTCTAATAGACCAAATTTAAAGAGCATATAATGAGCACAAGTTCAAATTTGTGCAAATCTGATGCAAAGGATCAATCTAAAAAGCAACTCCGGTTTACCTAATCATATAGATGTATCCTCCTGTCTAGCTTCCTGGTACCTTCTTAGTGGATATCTGCCACCTGGTGGATCGTTAGTGGATGCTGAATTGATGATGGATTAGAAGCAAGTGTCGTTGTCAATGAGAGCGACCGTTATTTTCTGAATGGTTAACAGCGGCCGCATTGACCTAAAATAAATTTTATCTTTTTTTTTTCTTTTTTTTTTACTTTTTGGACAGTCACAGTATTACTAGTTTTGCAAAAGAACAACTAACCAAGTGAAAAAAAGTAGCCAAAGGGACTTGTGTACAGTATATAAAGTAAGTTCGATTGCCTTCTCCTTTTTCTGCTTGGGGTCACCACAACAGATCCGATATGGATCTTCATGTTGATTTGGCACAAGTTTTATGTTGGATGCCTTTGCTGACGCAACTCAACATTACATGGTGACTGGGCAGGGATGGTTTTCAATCAGGAACGTTCTGCTTTGGAAACCAGTGCACAAACAGCTTGGCTACCACACTGGCCATGTACACACTATACGAGTACATGGTTGTAAATATAATTATAGATTCTATCTCAGGGTCTCATATTCATGCAAAAAAACAAAAGGGGTAGTGGTCAGTCAAAAATCAGCTACAACAGAACCTTTATAAAGCCTGGTACCTTCCAAAAGCCATATTCAATCAATATCAGCTATTTGTAATTGCTATGTTTAATTGTTGTCGTTAGCAGCTAAAGTTAGCCCCCAATATGCAGAGGAAGTGCACTGAGCTATATTTAGGTAAAAATATGAGGTGTTTCTTCTTCTTCTTCTTTTTTTTTTTTTTTTACAAATTCAGCATGCCAACAGGACTCCAGTATCTTACAACATCACCTCTCTAGCAGCATCAATGGTAAATTGCTCAAGCAATGTGTGCAGTAGATCCCTGGATTAAATGATTACTCAAGGCAGAAAATATGCCTTAATAAGCGGATGTTAGCCGCTTATAAACATAACTATTGTTTCAATACAAGTCTGCAGAAGACACACATACACACACACACTCGTTAGTCGATGATATGAGGCACCTGGTTGTCACGACAGGGACACTGTGACAAAATGTGACAGGCATGTAAAATGTACCCAGGAACAGCCTGCACACAGGGAGCTGCAGTGTGAGACACTTTTAGACAAGGAAATATAAAACCATGCACATCTCAGCTGAGGAGGCCACATGAGGAAAATTTGGTGAGTCAAATCTGTATACTGCATCTCTATGTTCTGTGTTCTATGTTGTTTTTGACATTTTGATATAAAGCTGTATGAAGCCATTTGAAATGATGTCTGTATATCAAATCTTGAATGAAGACCATGAGAGCAGTTTGGGCTACATGCACAATTCAACCCAGTCAGACCTAACGTCATACATAGCATGAATTAGGCCAAATGGCTTCAGAATGACGAAACAGCCCACATCTAAAAAGTGTTGAGGTCTGGTCTGAAAATGTCAGACAGCAATGTCAGAGCAGTCTATATGAGCGGGCCCATTCGCGCGGCTCCTTCAAATGTTTGCACATGTGCAAAACACTCGTGGCGTGGTTCAGGTGGGACACCCATCGAATGTCAGTTAGTGTGCAGTCTGAGCACAATCCCACTGCAATCTACATATTCGTATGGCGTCATAACAGCATTCGGAACAATCTGATCACGGTCAGGGGAACCCTGAAATGGATCATGGACGTCAAATCCTGCCAGCATGTCCCACTTGTGCCACATATGTGCACCTCCACTGGCTCTCGTTCAGTGAGTGCAAAGGAAATGTTGATATGCAACATGTATGTGGCAGGCATCCATCATGTGAAGTGGACATGGACATTGCACAATCAAACTGAAAGCACCGTCTGTCACTGCAAGTCAAATGCATCATTGTGGGCGTCAGAGGCTCGGTGCAGAGCGCGCAACGCAGCTGAATGTCACCCGTGTAATACACATATTATGACATGTTTACCATGGAACTCTGTCGGAGGAATGACGGTGGAACTGTTTCGCCAGCCCATGACACCATAAATAAACTTGTAAACTCACCGCTGGTACAGCCTCAGGTGTGTGTGACAGTGCAGGGCAGACAATGGCCAGGCACTGGAGCCTGCGATGAAGTCCCTCTTGCCCCGGCTGCACTGTGTGCTGACAATGTCGGCTCACACATGTCTCGCCCACCACAGCATAAATATATCCCATTTCAGGCTCCAACTCATGGCATGTGGTGCACAGCCTCTCCATTTACTCCATGTGCTCATCACATCGCAGTGTGCCGGTGATGCAAACGGACAACGCAGCACACAGCTTCTCCATGTACTCCGTGTGCTCATCACACCACTGTCATTGTGCTGTGTCTGTGAGCACAGTGCTGACATTCCATCATGTGTGGGACACATATGTCCATCCTGCTGGCGCAATGTCCAGCTCAGAGGTCAGTGTGCACGAGGGAGCAGGTGGACAAGTGAATCAGTGAGTGAATGGGTGAGTGAGTGAGTAACAGCAATCAGGCACATCCATCCGGCAGTCTGAGCACATTATTTATGATCCTGGTACAGTCTGACAGTATTCTGTGTCTCCGTACTGTTGTACGACAACATTTGGGCTGCAGTCGTGCAGGTGTGCACGACTCAGTCCAGACTGGATCCCCCCACATTCTACGTAGTCGTCCAGCAGTCAGACATGGCTGTCCGACTGTCTGTCCCTCTCGACTGCACCTCGAGGTTTGGGTTTTTTCCCTGTTCCGGCTGATTTTGCTTGATTCCTGCTCATTCTTGCTATGTGTGACAAGGGCCTAAGGATAAGAACACTGGTAACTACTTGTAAGGTATTTTGTTTTTTGTTTCTGGCTGTAAAACAGAAAAAAAAGCCAAAATACTGGAGATTACACATTATCTCAATGCTTAAAAAAAGGAATAATAATCTTTGAAAGCGTTGTGGAGAACCTTCACCTTTGTGTGAAGCTTTCGGGTCTTCTGTTCCATAAGGAGAAGAAGAGCGTAGTAAACACAATTTTTTCCCCCTTAGTACACTGTCAATTTTTGTTTTGCAATCTATTTTATCTTGCATTATGAATCTGCTTTTATCATATTTTTAAATTTAAAAAGCCATTCCTGCAGTTAATAAGCTTTGTTTTAATAATTAAGTGCATAAACTAAATAAAAGGATAATATGACAGGTCGTGTGCAGAAAAAGCTGAAATTTCTCTATCACCCCTTTGTGACCAATTGCAATGCAAGTTATTAATTCCACCTGTCCATGTGTGCTAAATAAAAATAAAAGTAAATGTTTCAGTATATGTTTTCCCAAATATATTTAGTTAATTTATTGTGTAGTTATATTAATATAAGTGTTTGTTTATTTGAAAGTACACGAACAGCTCTTTTAATAATAATAAGAAAATTAATGGTGAGTTTATTTTATAAATGTACTAAACAAGGAGTTTAAATTACATTTAAATTATGTTGGTCCTTCACTTCACATATGATCATTTGTGTTATGTGTCGACGCGGGTTGAGGAGCGGACCTGCGTCTGACGGAACCCAGCGCTAAAATAACCAGAAAGCGGTTCCAATAACAAAACAATTTATTTTTTCCACCCTCTGGTGCATAACAAAGTGTATGAACAAAAGATGCGTCAGTCTGGTGGAGTGAAGGATGGCACGCTCTCCAGCGCCTAAAAGGATCGAAGCCCGGCGCTTCTGGACTCACTTTACCGCCAAACACCCCCCAGGTGGACACGACAAACTGACTCTCTGCGAAGGATAGAAAAGGTGAGGTAAGTCAGCAGCTACAACCAATATCCTTCAAAAGGCACACACTATCAGCAACCCATTCAGGTCTGTATTTAAGCTTTATGTAAATGAGCAGCTTCTCACAACAGGTGGAGGATCACTTGTCCGCACGCCACGGCAGTGAGAAGCGAGCTGCACAATTCTCATCACAATTCAAATCTACTGCGTAACAAAATACCAAGTTACTATCAACAATTAGTCAAACAATTAATCACCTCAGATGTGTGCTGACAGCATGTGTCCCTCACCCTTCTTCCTTCACAGGCACGATGTGTCAAACCCAGGCGCGGTCCTCAGCGTCTCACAAACGAACATCACAAGGTCGAGTTCCCGGCAATTCTGCTTGAATCACACATGGCTTAAATGCAGAACGCCATCTCATTATCTGCTTCAGCTGAAAGTCTTTAAGGTTGCACTTGAGCACCATCCACAGGTGCTGCACATAACGTTGATGAAGGTGAAGGACTCTTCTGCCAGCACCTTCTCCACAGACAAATCAGTTTTCATACCACCTGGAGAGCAAAGAAAAGAAAAGAACACCAAAATGTCCAGCCACACCCCCCCAACACACAACAATCTGTTCAGTGGCTTAAAGAAGCAGTTTGCGCTTGTTACAAAAACATTAATGAGTTCTTAGCTTCTGATAACTAAAGCAATGTTTTTGTTGTAAATATATGAACAATATACCAGGTTTTCAAACATCTCATTGCGTGGTACGTTCATCTCATATATGATTGTCTGTTCAGTGGCTCAAAAAAGCAGTTTACTTGCATTTTGTGCCCTTATAGTGACATTAATTGGACTGTTAGCGGTGCTCCTTTATACTGTGTGCGCCTTATAAATGAATAATTAAATCCATTTTGCTTCTTCTTGCATGAAGTGATAAATGCAACTTATACTCCGGTGCTACTTACATATGTCATTACATAGTGTATGTCCTACACTCTTGTGTAGGACACCCTACACTTTTAGAGTGTAGGGTGTTTTAGAGTTTATCTTCTGTGTAAATCATGTGTGGCATTTAAGGCTAAATTAGCATTTTGTAAAGAGGTATACTTATTATTTACAGCAGATGATTGAGATGCGGAATGAGACATCAGGGTAGTTGTCATTCTGAAAGGCTCATGCCACCACAAGGCATATTGTAGCACATCCTGCCAAGTGCTGCCTCCAGTCAACAGCTTCCTGGACTCCATTCACGCCTTCCTGTGTCCATCCATTCAGGATCTCTCTCATCTCCATACAGCTGTGTTTTTTGGCACAACAGCGCTTTCAAACCGAACAACCTTACACAAATGAAAAGCAGCCCTCTAGAGGTCACATGATGTAAACTTCACATTTCATATGTGTCTTATTTACACACGTGCACGCACACACACGCATAAGCACACACACAGTGTGAGTTGAGCAGCAGGCAGCAGTCGTATAATTGGGACGCCCATAAATAAGGAAAAGAACAACAGCACGATTTCTGCTGATTTGTTTGTTTAGCAGATGCACGTGTGAATAAATTGATGGTTCTTCATTTTCATAATCTGTCATCTGCTGTACTGCATCCTGATCACACTTCTACATACTGCTGCACTGGCTCACATCTGCACCTTCTGTCACTTGTCTCCGTCATTTATCATTGTCCCTCGCACTTGTTTACACATATTCTCCTCCCTTTTCTGAATCTCCTCCACTTTTTCTTACGCTGCAGACAGATGTTGCATTTGTTGTGTTAATTACAAACTGCCTCCTTTCTTGCTCTTCATTTAAATAGTGACAGTCATTTAAATATAGCAAGTGCTTCACACAGGTGTCCGGCAGCAGCATATAAACAGTCTAAACCTCATCCCTCCTGTGTTCATACGATGAAAATTTGACTTTACGCTTTCTGGTCCAACTGTGTTCTCCTGGCATCTATGCAACTCTGCTTTCCCATTTCTCATGAAAGAAAAAAAAAAAAATTGGAACACAGCAGTCAATGCAACGCCTCATTGTGTGAGTCACTGTGCAAAACCTAAGTGCACAAGATGATCATCAGACAGACATTCATAAAAATCAATACTCATCTAGTCCATCTGCTGCTGCTCTCATAACACATTACTGAAAAAAAGGGAAATATTGAGTGTATATGCCTCGTGTGATGACTCACAGGGGAATATACTTTATATACGACAGTGGACAAGAGAGAAACCATAAATACAGAGGAGGACACATCTTTGCATGATGGCACCACAAAAATAAACAATGCAGCACGGTGGCACTGGGTGATGGTGCCATGTCTTGCCACATCCACCACACAAGGGAACCACCCTGGGTCCTGGTTGGCAACCACACAGGCAGACAACTGGTCCACAATAACCTCCAGACAATATCTTATTATCTGCTGCAGTCAGGGGAAACATGGTGGTGGCCACATGGCCATCGAGTCCAAGCTCAGTGGTTCCCAATCCCAGTCCTCAGAGACCCCAAACATGCATTTTTAATCTCTCCCTTCTAAAAATGGATAATACTACAATTTTAATGATAGAAGTACTTTAAACAAAACTGCTTATCGATACAGTACTTTAACAGTATTCTTCTTATTATTTTTGTTTGCTTGTTTTGAAAGAAAAAAATACAACTAATTTGTTTTGTTTTTTTCTTTTGTGGCTTGTTTTGAGGGTCTCGTCACTGTTTTTTGCAGATGATGTAGTCCTGTTGGCTTTATCAGTCCAGTGACCTCCAACACTCACTGGATCAGTTCGCAGCTGAGTGTGAAACGGCTGAGATGAGGATCAGCCCTTCTAAATCTGAGGCCATGGTTCTCAGCAGAAAACCAATGGATTGCCTACTCCAGGTAGGGAATGTGGCCTTGCCCCAAGTGAAGGAGTTCAAGTACCTTGGGGTCTTGTTCACGAGTGAGGGGACAATGGAGCATGAGATTGGCCGGAGAATCGGTGCAGCAGGGGCGGTATTGCATTCACTCTACCGTGTTGTTGTGACGAAAAGGGAGCTGAGCCAAAAGGCGAAGCTCTTGATCTTCTGGTCAATCTTCGTTCCTACTCTCACCTATGGTCATGAGGGTTGGGTCATGACCGAAAGAACTAGATCGCAGGTACAAGCGGCTGAAATGGAGGATGGCTGGTGTCTCCCTTGGAGATAAGGTGAGAGGCTCGGTCATCTGTGGGGAGCTCGGAGTAGAGCCACTGCTCCTTTGCATTGAAAGGAGCCAGTTCACGTGGTTCGGGCATCTCGTAAGGATGCCCCCTGGGCGGCTCTCTAGGGAGGTGTTCCAGACACATCCATCTGGGAGGAGACCCCGGGGAACACCCAGGACTAGGTGGAAAGATTATATCTCCACACTGGCCTGGGAACACCTCGGAATATCCCAGTCGGAGGTGGTCAATGTGGTGCAGGTAAGGAAAGTTTGGGGTCCCCTACTGGAGCTGTTGCCCCCGCAAGCCGACCCCGGATAAGTGACTGAAGATGGTAATGACAACTAATTTTTGAAATAAACGATTAATTACAGAACTGACAATTATTTATTAACTATTTAATACCACTAGTAGTAAAGCTCTAAACGACAGGTCATGTTGGGTCTGGGACCATATTGGTTTAGGTTGAACGCTATGGGAGACCAAGCCACATGCACTGTTTGAGGCTAGAAAATGCCCTTCAGAAATAAAAATGTGATGCATGATCACCTCAACGTCATATTCACTGTAAGAGAGAAAACAAGGCAGGCACTAAGTAAACTTCAGTCAGCCATGGTCTGGAAACAGTTCTCACATGCCCAATGACCCCACTGATGTTCATTTTCCTTTATAACTTGAATTTGAGTAATTTCCTGGGATTAAATTGATTTAAATGTAAACAGTGAAATGACAAGCACTGGGATGATGGTGACACGGGGTGGATCAAACCTACAGCTCAGCCAAGTTCCCATACAACATAATAAGGACAGAATACATAGTCAAAAAACAAATTAGGGTCCACTTTCCAAAGCAGACTCGGTTGCATATGTTGCCTTTTCCAGCTAAAATCTACACCGTAGACATTTGGGTTAGCCACATTCAATAAAATGTATCTGGAAAGTGTCCAGCTGCTTGCACTTTCAGTGTGATCCGGCTAATGAATTGAATTGTTAATTATATATGGAAGAAGTGGACCAGCATAGAGAGCAATGTTGAATTAAAAATGCCTTTAATCATTTTGTTCTCTGTTGCTTGTACATTTGTTTCCGTGTGCCCTTCCTAATGAGGCAAAGCTGCAGTCACAGCGGAGGAACCAGCTTGTGTCAGGCTGCAGGTGTCCACAGCCCAGTTTCCAGAGCAGGTGCAGTACCATCACAGAGTGGACCCACTCCAATCTAGCCTACTCACTATTGCCAAATTACACATCACTACCCCCACGACGATGCTTATTAAGAATAGAAGCTAGTTTGTCTTCTGTCCTTCCCTGTGTATGCAGTATGTTTGGAGCGTGTACATCCATTTTGATGCTTGTACACTGTGTACTAAACACTATTCTAATCCAATTACATTTTTTCCACAAATCTGATTGGTTAAGCGTGTGAGATTTCAGACCGTATAACATCGGGTGTAAGCTCGCAAAATATTCGTCGGTTTCACATTTAATGTATAACTCTGCACCCTGACCGGCCGCGCGCGCTGCCATGCAGACGTCAACAATGTTAGCTGAGCGTGAGAGAAAGTTGCGTACCGACGATGATGCCGAAATGGGTGTGATGTGGATTCTGACACACAATTACCGTTTTACATTTGATGGATTTTCACGTTTGATGGACTACTCCGCGCCCTGACTGCTGTTGGAGCGACGCTGCCTCGGCTCAACGGTAAGCTTCGCTGACCAAATTACTACAGAAAAATAAGCCATGCAAATGATGGAATTGGATAAGAATGGGTATAACCCAATTGTGTCTGATTTGCAAACTTTCATGCTGGATTATGGTCGCAAATATCCGTTTTACTGTAAAGCTTAATATGCGACCGTATAACCAGCATGAACGTCCGCAAATCATCAGACACAACAGGGTTATTCCCCAAATTAGCAGCTGTTGGCATCACCAAAACATTTCTGAAGCCATGTCTGAAAGATTGGAACACTGTATTTTGTGTGATATTTGGAGCCAGGAAATGTCTATGTGAGCAACAGTAGGTAAAAAGCAAGAATCAAACTTTGCAACTCTATTTGTTATCAAAATTGGCTGCATTTCTATAGTGCTTTTCCATCTGATACAGACACTCAAAGTGCTTTACGATGATGGCTCACATTCAATTATTCACACGCACACACACACCAATGCCAGGTTGCTGCCACACAAGGTGCTCAGCTGCGCACTGGGAGCAACTTGTGGATCACAGAGCTTGCACAATTGCTCTTTTGTAAGTTGCCTGTTTGATGAGGAATCAAACTGAGGATCTTCCAGTCACAAGCCTGTGGCTTTAACTTCATGGACACCACCTCCCCATGTGCCAGACAATTGAAACCAGAAAGTGATTTGTTTGAGTGTGTACTCGAGGCCGGATGCTGATTACACAGCTGTATATGACCCCGTGACATGTTTCATGGGACCACAGTCACAAGCATTCCAGCAGCAGCCACTGTGAGGACCAGAGAGTGTGTGTGTGTGTGTGTGTATATAAATATATGTGTATATTTGGTGAAGCCAGAGATAAGTGGAAAGATGGTGTCATCATGTGTCACATTTTGGTGTTTGTTCTGCTTTCCATGTCATTCTAGTCCTGGTATTTATGTTCCTGTCATGGTTTGCGCCTGCCTGGGCCTGTGTTATGCTTTGTCCTGTCTGCGTCCGTCCTCTGTTCTTTGATCCCTTTTGGCCTGTTTTTTGATCATCTGTTTGTGTTACTTTAGTCACTGAGTTTTCTGTTTATCATTTATTTTCTATTTATCATACTTTATCATACTGTGTTTAGTGCCATTCTAGTTTCTGCCCAGCCTCACCCAAATAAATTTGAAAAAAAAAAAAATTAATGTTGTCATTATGGGGTTCTGTGAGTAGAACTTTGAGGGAAAAATTAATTTACTCCATTTTGGAATAAAGCTGTAACATAACAAATGCGGAAAAAGTGAGGTGCTGTGAATACTTTCTGGATGCACTGTATTTGAGTATTCTGAGATTTTGCAAGAACAATGACAAGACTAAAATTATCCAATGAAGAAAGTGTGGACAGGTGTCATGCTATGTGTGCATGTGCCCCTTTTAAAAGTCTTTAAGATTTCAAATGTGTGCACATGCATTTGCACATTGTTCGTGTGGTAAGTAAAAGTCATAGACATCCCCGAAGGCAAGATGCAGCAGACTCTTTAATATTTCAGAGCAGCGATACGTCAGACAGACTGCAGAGAGATAAGGTGACTCTGTGGGATTGGGATGGGGGGGCGGGGGGAGGAAGAAGAGAAGGGAGATGGGGTAGAGGAATGGAATAGATATAGAGTGGTGGATATATGAGGTAACAGAGCAAAAGGTCAGAGAAGACATGAAAAAATTAATGGTAGAAACATTAACAGCGTTGTTTATAATATAAAAGATAGTACAGTCAATTCCAAACAGGAAAATAAGTGTTCGCTATAAAACGTTCTGCATACAGCTGAGTTATGTGCCATACAAATGACCAATAAGAAATCAAATTTTCAAATAAAATGTATTAATTTCTATAGCGCCAACTCACAATGAGATCGCCTCACGGCGCTTTACACAACACAATACCAAAAACAGAGAAAAAATTGAATAAAAAAATTAAAAACACAATAAAAAGACAAGACATAAAAGAGCACAAGAATAAAAACACATAACACAATAAAACTAATGATAAAACAAGGAAAACAAATGGGTTTTCAGTCTTGATTTAAATAATAAGAAACTAAATAAGAGAGATTCCTCCTTCAGATCCTATACAAAGTGCTTATTTCTTCACATAGAATCTCTTCTTGCACAGTTGGAACGAACAACGGATTTTGATTTCTGAGGTCAAAAGAAACCTAAGTAGGTAAGGCAGAAGTGGTAGCAGATAAAGACGCCAGAGCTGGTGTGAGGGGGGAGAACGAGAAAGGAGAAGAAAACAGACAGTTACTGTTGGAAAAGGTCAACAGAGACTGTGAGCAGTGTGAGAGAGAAGATGAAAAACAGAAGAGAGAGGTGGAAATGTATGTCATGAGTTCTCAGTGGAGGAACTGCCCTATGCTGCCGTGGCCTTCAGCTGACAGGCTTATGATCAAAGAGAAAAAAACGACTCCACTGGCAGCGCACACGCGATCAAACTCACAGCTTGTCTCAGTATGTTACGCCTGGATCTGCTCTTCACTTCCCGAACACATTTTAAGTCTCTGAACCTATGCAAACTTCACACAACTAATGCCAAAAGCAAAATAAAAAATGGTTAAGGCTACACACTGTCCTCAGTGAAAGATCCACATACTCATCTCCATCCCTTCTCAATGAAGTAACTTCATTCCAACCTTTTCTTCTTCTCCAAGCTGCAGCTCTGAGCTCCATCTTCTGCCGTGGTCTCACATGGCTCTGAAAGCCTGGAGCATTTCCTCTCTTTCTCAGCTGCTTCGCCAATCTCTGTACTCACCATCATTTTTATTCCTCTCACTCTTAATAAAGCATCTTAACTCCTCTGAGCAGCTGTAAGTACGGCTGCCAGCTCTCCTGCTGGATAAGCTCATTAAATCAACTCAGGAAGAAGGCAACATACACACTTCTTTGGGTAACAAATGGGCAAGTGCATGTGTAAATCCACACATATGCCATACAGTGCAAGGTAGGTATATCTAAAAATAGCCAAATGATAAACAGTAAGGGAAAGAAAAATTAATTGGGGGAAATAAATACAGTTGAATGACAGAGATGAACATAAATCTGGAGGAAATCTGCACATAAATTCCTGTCTTTTCATTGGAATTAGTGCCCATCTAATCTACCTGGCTGCCTCTCTTCCTTTTAGCCTCGCCTGAGGCATCCTCTCTGGAAGACAGCAGGGATCTAAATCCCTTTAGCGATGATAGGTTTAGTGTTGTGTGGGCCGCTGAAGAGGAGGTACTGCTGGCCCACCACCACCAGATGGCGCCCTGCTTGAAGTGCGGGCTTCAAGCACGAGAGGGCGTCGGAGCAACCGGGAGTGACAGCTGTCACTCATCATCCGTACCAGCTGTCACTCATCCACTACTCAACACCATCACCATAAAGGCCGGACTGCAACTCCACCTCCCCGCCAAGAAATCAGCTACCATTCAGGTAACTTCTCTGCTGACTTACATTGAGTAATAATCTGAACTTCTTTGCAGCCGTTTTCCTGTGGTGTGTCCTTATCTGTGGGATTGGAGTTTGGTGTGGACTGCGACGGCTTCGCCTCACACCCCAAACCAGATAAGTGGTTAAACGGGAGCTGCACGAGTGTGTGATTGGAGGTGGAGGTGCTCCCTCCTAACTAAACACAGACTGTGGGATTACTGAGTGTGCGAACTCGCACTCATCAATACTGTTTCTGTTCTCTGCCAGCAGTACCGGGTCTGACTGCTGAAGACAGTGGCCACCTGGGGCGCAGGGCTTGGCGGCTCCGGTGTTCTTCAGATCCGTTGGTGGTGGAAGCTGTGTGGGATCCGGCTCTTCTCTCGCCAGACGTCTTCTATCGTCGAGCCTGCCCACACGTCACCTTGTGTATAATTGACATTCCACCATATTGTTATTGTCTGTACTTCGTTGTACGATTCACAACATTAAATTGCTACTTTTTGGCTTATCCATTGTCCGTTCATTACCGCCCCCTGTTGTGGGTCCGTGTCACGACACTTTCACAACATTTAGTCAGCATCACTGCAAGCTTTTAGTCAACATCACTGCAGGTGTTCTCTGAATCAAGCCCATCAATTACCTACCTGCCCCGAAACTTCACATTCATTACCAGCCTGACAGCACACATGGAAAACAAAACTCCTTTCACTGAAACGCAGACATGCACAGAGTAAAAATACTGATGTAATCTTTATGGATATGAGATGTGACATGATTAACCAATAAAAATTAAAAGTTGATGTCCAAGTACAGTAATATGTAATACCAAAATACAACCCCATTGATCAATTTAAATTTGCTATTAACCACGCAATTGAATATTTTTAAAATTATGAATCAGTTAAGTGAAGCTGCAATGCTTCTACTTCCACATATCATCTTCAAAATCAGAAGTTCAAAGGTCAGTCAGGGTTCTCCTCAGAAATTTTTAGTATAGCAGTGCTGTTGGCAACTGTCACCCGAAGTGGCCGCAACGCTTCCACTCTGGGTCCTATCCGACCTCATGTCCTGAAGTCCTAAGACAAAAATGAAAATCTTTTAGTACTGTTTATTTTCTGACTCTGTGCTGAATTGTTGATTAGTGAAATGAATCTAAAATGTTTTAGTACTGTTTCTTTTCTGACTCTGTGCTGAACTGCTGATTAGTGAAATGAATCTAAAATGTTTGTTTCATTGACACACTGTATACATGTTACGAATATGCAATAAATTTACTTAAAAGAAAAAAGAATGTACAGAAAAACAACTTAAGATGTGGGAGATTCAAGATTCATTTCCGCTGCATAATTTTCAATTTGAAAAGTTTGAATTCCCAAGTCACAATATCACCAGGCTGGGGGCATTCACATAAAAAGGGTTAATATCTCACTTTGTCCTTGTGATTCCGATTTTAACACCTCTCTATATTGTCCAAATAAATAAAATTGGGGAAAAAATGGATAAACAAAAGGTCCAGCTTTTCTCCCCAAGTCAGCAGGTGCATTTCTGGAAAATGTCTTACTCGTCATTTCTCTGAGTGTGATGGATATTTTAGGAAAAGCAGAAACATCCTGGCTGACAGTGAAATGAACCCTGCTTCATCCGATAAAGCTTCTGAGCTTTCATTCGAAAGGGAAGGTTTGGATTTAACAGAGGCTTTACAGAGAGACAGAAGGTGACACACTTCACCCCGAAACTCTTCATTTTTTCAGAGTCTGTCAGATTTTGGATCATAACCTGTGGTGACACTGCTGTTTGGTTCACAGGATGCTATTTTAGTCCCGCTGTGAATGTGCACGTGGAGTGTCTCCACGACGCTGTTTTTTTACAGGCTGCCTGAATATGCAGATGGAGTTCTTACACTGGAAAAATATCGGAATACATTATTTTCAGGAGATAATGGACTTTCTATCTACGAGGGTAGGCTGAAAAGTTCTAAGGCTCACCAAGAAGGAGAAATGCCATTTCAATAAAACTTGGCATGCATTAAGTTCAACTCTTCTGATGACTAACTGTGTTATTTTCTTCCAGGTTGTGAGGTAGTTTGTGGTTCATAGCCAAGTTTGAAAGTTCGTGGTAGAGGGAAACGGCAAAAATGGACAAAATCTGGCATTGCGGTGTGATTAAGTACTTGCATAAGAAGGGGTTAAAGCCCATGGACATTCATGCGGATATGGTTGCTACATTAGAGGATGAAGCTCCCTCCATATCTACAGTGCAGAAGTGGGCAGCTGAATTTAAGAGGGGCAGAGAGAGCCTTGAAGATGACCCAAGGTCTGGGCAGCCTGCAACAGCCACAACCCAGAAAAACATTGAACTTGTTCATGAAATGGTGATGGACGACAGACGATCGACGATTAATCAGCTAGCAGATGCTGTGGGAATATCCCGTGCGAGAAATGAACACATTCTGCATGAAGAACTTGGAATGTCAAAGGTGTCAGCTCGGTGGGTGCCACGTCTTCTGACGCCTGATCAGAAACGCACCAGGCTAGTCATGTCGAAGGCAAACTTGCCGCAATTTCAAGAGGATCCAGCCAATTACATGGAACGTTTTCTTACCCAGGATGAGTGTTGGGTTCACCACTTTGAACCAGAGACAAAAAAAAACAATCAATGCAGTAGAAACACCCAAGGTCACCACCTCCAACGAAGGCCATGGTCGTTTCGTCTGTGGGGAAGGTCATGGTTTCAGTTTTCTGGGATGCCAAGGGCATTGTGTTCGTGGACTATCTTGAAAAGGGACAAACCATAAATGGACAGTACTATTCTAACCTACTGAGACAGTTACGCGAGGCTATCAAAAAGAAGCGACCGGGAAAGCTGACGAAAGGGGTGCTGTTCCATCAAGACAATGCCCCAGCTCACAAGTCAACAGTGGCCATGGCCACTATCCACAAGTGTGGATTCGAACTGGTAGATCACCCACCATACTCCCCTGACTTGGCACCCTCGGACTTTCATCTGTTCCCAAACCTGAAAAAAAAACTTGGCTGGGAAGCACTATCGGAGCAATGATGAGGTGATGGCTGCCACTGAGGACTACTTTGACTCTTAAGATGAAAGCTTCTATGCCAAGGAAATCGAAGCACTCAAGCACCTCTGGAAGAAGTGTGTGGAGTTACAGGGAGACTATGTAGAAAAATAACCCTGAATTTGTTCAATTTGACAACTGCATCATAGTCAGCCTTAGAACGTTTCAGCCTACCCTCGTAATTGTGAAAGAACTTTGTGAGGAGGTCCATGACACCGGCTGGCGATCATGCTCGATCCGTGCATGGGGACTCCTTTCGTGGAGCGGACTTTAGAAATCACAAGTGGATGAGTGGCCTGTTCAGTTTTTTGGGGGGGGTGGGGGAGTTCTATTTTATTCTTCTCAGTGGAGCTGGTAGGTTTTTATTTTTATTTTACTTTGAGAGTCCATCTTGATGTAAGACTGTTCTGTAACGGAACAGCACGCACCACACTCGTGAAATGTGCACGCGCACCTCTCTGCTGTATTTCAGGTTGTCTGTCAGACAGCCGGCTGTCTGATCTGTCTGATCACACAGATGTATTTCTTAGATTTTTCAGTTATATTGATGACAACACTTAGTGTACACAAAGCTGAGCATCTAGTAAACTGTTAACAGGCTGCATTCATGATTAATGGACATGCATGCACAATAAGTTTTCACACAGTGGAAAGTGGCTGCTTTTACCACGGCTGCTTTAACTGTGACCTAAAGAATTTCGATTTGCGTTCTGCTGCTTTCTTCATAAAACCCTCCCTGTTCTATGTCACAGGGGCTGCAGCCTCAGCCTCTGATCTGATCAATCCCGCGGCAGACAGCGTCGCTCGAGTCTGCTGTACACTGGTCTCGGCCTCCGTGGCAGCTCAGCACTAGCGTGTCCCTTCCCTGGACAGACTGTCAATCGTAGCGCCCCACACGGGCTGTAGTCACATCCAAGATGAAACGAAGAATGCAGAGCTTGTCCTCTGACCATCGGGCTTTGTGTAATGCTTGCGTTTTGTCATGGCTTAAGTTGTTTATGTGAAATTTCCCCGCAAAAATCGGTTTACGCTCATTAGATTCCCACTAATTCTTGCACTAAAACATCACGAGATGGCACCACAGTATAGCGGTGCTAGATGGCAGTATAACGCCATGGCACCATTATTCCATTGTCTGGGGTGAACCCTGTCAGTAGATGTTGTGACCCACATATTATTGTGCATCACAATAACACACGAGGGCCACACACTACATTTTCAGTTGTTTGTTTTTCCAGTTTGCTGCTTACACACCCGATTTTAGGTTTTTCACATCCAGAACAGCCACGTGGTTTCACTTCTTTTGCCTCACCTTTGTGCGTGGGTGAATTAACTAATGGGTCACTTGTCACTAAGCTCCGCCTGTATTGATCAATCAGTTCCTTTTCTTTTCTCTCCTTGTCTCAGCACTCCAGTGTCTATAGCATTTTTTTTTTTAAATCTTTTGTCCCCATGATCCTGTGAGGTACATGGATCCCTCATGCAATTATTCTGTTTACATTCTCCATCACGAGGTGGGTTGGGGCTTCCAGTCGCATTCAGCTCCAACTAGAAGATAATCAGTGCACATCCTCTTAAAGCACAGAGTGTCCAGCATTCTTTGCCAGAATGTCATGTCTCATCCAACCTCTAACACTTGCAGTAAGTATTTTCCTTGCTTTTTCATTAGAACCACTCCAACTATACGCGTTTTTTGACCTTGCATCTGTCTCGTCTTTTTGGATGCAGTTACTTTGTGTATTTTTGTATATCTTGACTTTGACGTCTGTTTGCGTATGACCATCGATTCTGCCTAATCCTTATAAACTGCTGTTCTTAGTTTTTTTTTTTTGCTTTTGGACCATTTTTGTGGTTTTCATATTTTCCATGCCACTGTCTGAGAGGCAATCTGCTGCTGTCAGACAATTACATTGGAATTTTTTTTTCTGCTCTTTTGAGAGCAAGGGCAGTCAATCATTGGACTTGGCGGGCTCAACTGTATTTTTTTTTTGTGTGTAATTTTGTAATAACATCTTTTTCATCACACACCGCAGTTGAGTACCCCATCTGGTTTGTGACAAGTAGGGCTACAACAAATCAATTAATTGTTTGATTATTTTCTCTATTAGTTGTTGGGTCCATTAAAAAAATGATCAGTGTTATCCAGAGCACAAGGTGATGCCTTCAAATGCCTTCAAAGGTGAGGTGACTTGGTATATTAAATTGAGTGTGAATGTCTCTGTCTGTCTATGTCTCAGCCATGCAATGGACTGGCAGCCTGTCTAGGGTGTACCCCACCTCTCGCCTAATCACGGCTGGGATAGGCTCCAGCCTCCCTGAATTGGAATATGTGTGTATAGAAAATGAATGGATTAATAATGGAAACTGAATGTCTACATTGAACAAAGAATTGTACCAGACTGGTGCATCAAAATATATCTAGCGCTTTGCATTTTTCCCCAATATACTGATTTGCATTAACCTTACAGTACAGTTGGCTCTGGGGGATCAGCAAAAGTCTGTCTGATGATTATGTAGCTTCAGGAGTTGGTGTCTCGTCTATCTGCCCCTTTGGAAATGGCTGACAAGCCCAATCCTGGAATGACAGTCTCTGCTACACTTTGTGCAGGTGAAAGGTGATGTGCACTGAGGCTGTAGTTGTCTCACCATCCTACTGACTCTTTTTTGCATCAAGGGCTATGTTTCGACCTTCACCTACTTCCTAAATGCCTTGCCTGACAGCATGGAGCGAGGCTAAACAATCGCCGGCATAGGTCTCCCAATCACTGGCACTGATGTTTCCCACCTTCATGTCCTTTTTACACACGTCTCTGTATCAGAGACATGGCCATCCCATTAATTGTGCACCTTTTGCTAGCTTGCCATATAGTAGATCCTTGGGGATCTGGCCTGTTTCCATTCACTTGACACTGCAAAGCCAACAAAGGCACCTCTCACTTTGGGTGGAGAATGTTGTACATGCATTCCAGTACTATAGTGTTGGTGGTATTCTGCACATCCTGCCACTGCATGTGCAGAATACACCGTGGGCATCTCAGTGATTAGACTATTTGCCTCCACATAAATAGAGAGTGAGCTGGAGGAGGTGTACTCTAGATAGGTGAAGTTTTCAACAACTTCCAGATTGCATGTATTGATCGTAATCATAGTTAGGAGCGTCTGTGTTCTGTGCCATAACATTTGTCTTTTTCAGACTGATGGTCAGTGCAAACTCCTTGCAGGAATTGGAGAGACGGGATACAAGCTGCTGTAGTCCATCTTCTGTGTGTGATGTCAAAGTTGCATGATCTGCTAACAGCAGTTTGCAGATAAGTACCTTTTTGACTTCTGTCATGGTGTGAAGCCATGTGATGTTGAACAATGTATCAGCTCTGGTATGTATGTAGACTCCTTGCTGCAATCCTTGAAGGCATACTTGAGAAGCATGGAGAAGAAGATGCTTAAAAGTGCTGACTTTGTGGGATAAGAGTTGAATAACCAATATACATAACAGGGTTTGATTTCAAGTGTGTTTCAAGCTTCCTGTGTTCTTGGACAAGATACTTAATCTGTATTGTCTCAGTCCACCCAGCTGTAAAAGGGATAGCAGCTTTGGCTAGGTAAATAACCTGTGATGGACTGGCATCTAGGGCCGGGCGATATGGCCTAAAACCCATATTGCGGTATACATTGAATCCCTTCAAGGTTACGGTATATAGCACGATATAAACCTAAGTGTAAAAGTTATAATGGAAGTGTTTCAGAATGGGTTAAATAGTCCCTTAGCAAAGCTAAGTTGATAAAAAAATAATAATAAAAAAATAAAAAAACAACAGTTACATTTATTGTACAGATCTTAAAACTGCAGCTACAATTTGCCACAAGGTACATCTAAGATGCAAGCCTAGATTTGATGTTTTGGTAAAAGAATTAAATACATTTATTTATTTATTGTTGGGTCAGTGGCTGAAATTTCATCTCTTGAACACTAGATGGCATACTCTCTCTGAATTCATGAATCATTTTCAGGATGAGGCATTTCCTCATTTCCAAAATGCAACAAGCAACTCAATAAATAAATAAATAAAAGTCAGTCTTTGAAGTCAGTCTGGGTAAATCATCATTCCCTGGCTGATTTTTGTCTTTCTGTACCCGGTTATTAAATCCTTGCATTATATAATGTGGCGCTTTCTCAAATGTTTGATTCAGGTCGCAACGAAGCGTCCACTGAGATAAATAAACAACGGCTTTGCAGTGTTCAGCAGACATGTCTGCCACAGAACTCCTGTTTAGCTAACTGCTAAGTGTGGAAGACACAGCTCGAAACACTCCTCGTCTCAGTGAGAGACACGCCTCAGCTCAGAACACCCCCTCCCCTTCCCTTCACTCTGTATCCAGCAATGGAGCACAGATGTTTCACAGAGTTTTCCTGGATTGTAAAACTCAGATTATCGCGATTAGTGAGTGGAGTCCAAATCTCTAACGTAGGCCAAATTTCTATCATTTATATTGTGTACCACCTATATCAGGCAATACTACTGGCATCCCATCCAAGGAGAGCCATAGACAACAGCACAATGGGTCCTGGGGCATATATGGGACATAGTACTTCTTCATTAACCTTGCATTAGTTTTAGAAGTTACCTCAGCCAGTTTTGTTACTGCTGATATCATGCACAGTAAATAGCTTCTATACAAATGTAATAATACGATCAGCAAAATGTGTAATCATTGAAATCAAGGATATGCACAATGCAATTTTAATATTGGGAAAACAGTTCTGAGTGAACATAGAGGTCTACTGCAGGTGTGCTGTTGATACCCATGTCCAGCATTACCTTTTCAGTATTACCAGGAATTTGTGTATTTAAAAAAAATTCTCTCAGACTATGCAATTATCAAAGATAAGCAAAGGATACAAAGCCTCCATTACTAATGATGTAATATGACTGAGACTGTACATAATGTGAACTTGTCCTTTAAGCCTGAATGCATTAAACCTTCATTTGAAATTATGTTGAGACGTGTGGTTATTTGGAGTAGAACTGCACTAAAATACATTTAAATCATAAATACTGAGTATACTATTGTGGTATCTTGGCTGCAACAGGAGAAATGTGGGTGAGAGCAGATATGTTACTGAAGCCTGAAGATGTGAAGAGAGTATTTATATATTTCTGACTTGAGCCAAAAAACCCTCTGGAGACTTCAAACATTAAGCTCAAACTGCAAGCACTTTGGCCTCTCTGACTGAAGAGTTTACACTCATTCTGCTTGTTGTGGCCAATCTCCTGACATTACTCAGTATTAATAACAAATGTTCAAACAAATCCTGATCAAAATCAACTTTATTTACTCACTGTGATGAACACTAGCATCGCAACGTCTGTCCAGTGCCCTTTTCCATCTTTGCGGTTTCTTTTCTCAGTATTATCTTGGTATTACAGATGAGATGATTAAACTGTTCCTGCACCAACCACCCTTCTCATTGAATACCATGAAAAGAAAGAGAACCACCATGGAAAAAGGGGAGAAAAAAAACACCTCTTAAGGTCATAAATCTCAAAGGGGCACAATCAGGATATGGCAGAGATCCAGCAAGACTGCTAGACCCTGGGGTACAATA
The DNA here is from genome assembly GCF_902500255.1 of Thalassophryne amazonica. Taxonomy (NCBI): domain Eukaryota; kingdom Metazoa; phylum Chordata; class Actinopteri; order Batrachoidiformes; family Batrachoididae; genus Thalassophryne; species Thalassophryne amazonica. The sequence goes on from NC_047106.1 coordinate 97,407,661, forward strand.
TTCATTCTGAGAATGTACACACAAATCTGGGCATAAGACCCCATTTCCTCTTACTTTTAATCACAACCATTGACTAATGACTCATGGTGGAGTCCCATCCTCGCCCCCTGTCCCATCAGCCTTTGTTAGGGTACAAAATAAAGACTGCCTGATTTAGTGTCAGCTCGCGACAGACTGTATTTAAGGTCTATAGCGCAAAATACCTCCACTGCATGGAAAACCATCTGTTAATATCAAACATTCATATGAGCAGTATTGTCTGGACGGATTGATGTCTTGACGGCTGCAGAACACATGTGCAGCAGACTGGATTCAAACTTTTAACACTGACACATGTGGCAGCAGGAATAGTAGGTTACAATAGAAACCATTCTTTGCCTGAATAACACACAGTGGAATGTTAGTTTTTCTTCTATCAGGCCTGAGATATTTAGAATAATCAGATGGGATCATGCAACCGCTGGGCATTTCAATAATGGAGAGCCACAAATTGTGCACTGACAAACACAACCAGGAGGCTTTTTCATATTAGAGCCGCTACAAAATCGATTAACTGATTATTAATCGACTATTAAATTACTCAACGACTATTTTCATAAGGAATTTAACAAATGTAACCATTTTTTAAAAGATATCCTAATTCTTTGATTTCGGCTTCTTCTGTGTGAATATTTTACTCCTATCTGACAGTAAACTGAACATCTTTGAGCTGTGGCCAAAACAAGACTTTTGAAAGCATCATCTTGAGCTCTGGATAACACTGGTAAATATTTTTCACCTTTTTGATATGTTAAGAGCCTAATAACTAATCAAATAATCTAGAAAATGATCGATTGATTAATCGATTAATAAAAGAATCATTAGTTGCAGCCCTATTTCACATATCCGATGCACCTGCCTTGCCCACAGGCCCATCTTCCCAGTGTGAAGAAAGAAACAACTACTCTCTTGCGAATACAAGCCACTAACTCTGAGCAGCTGCAACTCGGTGCCATGTCTCAGCCAACATTCTTCTGCTGCTGTCTACCCTGCCAAGACAGCAGGCAGACAAAGTCCAATTTACTAATCTATTTCCTCAGTTAGACAGACTAAATAAATAATGCTCTAACTACACACCTAGGCTACAGTTGCCTTTGTGCTGCAGCCAAAAACAAACAAAAATATCTTTCATTTCAGGATTTTTAAAGAGCTACCCTCTATTTGTTCCCCTTCCATAGAGCAGATTAGACTAAGCAGCACAGTCAGTTCCAGCCACGTGAATAGATTTAGAAAGTTTCAAACAGCTACAGCCCAAAAACACACATTTAAGACTATAATTCTAATAGCTTTGCTTTGTGTGGGCAGACATGTCTTTGCTGTAGGCAAAGAGACAGCTATAGCTCTGCAAGGCCAAGAAGTGGATTTTAAACCTACGTTTTGGCCCCAATAAGCACGCTTGACATCTAAAACAGGGAATACATCACACAGGGGGGGTCAGGGAATGACAAGGTGGTGCAACGGGGAGCACAGCTCTGAGAACATCTTTACTTCACCTTGTTTGGCTCATATTCAGGATATACAATTATGTAATTTTCAACTTCATTACTCAATTGAGCAAAGCGTGGCTTGGAAACTTCACTTTTCCTGTGATTAATACTGAAGTGATGAGCTTGATATACATTCTGAATTGTTGGCTATTTTAATAATTGATTCATTGTTGAAGTAATTTTTTAATGAAAATAAAAATAAAGAATAATTCTTGTGTCTCTAATATGTAGACTGCCAATGAGAGAAAAACTGAAGTTGACTCATTTAAACTGTTGTGCTGCAAGGACAGACTGGTAAAACCCGCTTTGAAAAGGCTTCAAACATGTTTCAAACTTATTCATCATATGTTAATTCTGATTTCAGTGAAATGGCTCTACTTACATTATATTGTCTCGTTAGAGTAATGATGATGGGATTTAAGACAGTTAAACACCAAGCCAAGATTGGTTTAAATCATGGATGTACACTATTTCCTGGAGCATAAGTTGTCTGGAGATGTACCAAAGAATAATAAATACAGTGCATCCAGAAGGTTCACTTTTTCCACATTTTGTTATGTTGCAGCATTTTTCCAAAATGGATGGAATTCATTCTTTCCTTCAAAATTCTACTCACAACACTCCATAATAACAACATGAAAAAGGGTTTTTAATTAATTTTTGTAAATTTATTGAAAATAAAAAACTGAGAAATCACGTGTACATAAGTATTCACACCCTTTGCTCAGCAATTGCAGCCTCAAGTCTTCTTGACTATGATGCCACAAGTTTGGAGCACCTATCTTTGGGCAGTTTTGTCCATTCCTCTTTGCAGCACTTCTCAAGCTCCATCAGACTGGATGGGGAGCATCAGTGCTGTTGTGTGGGCCGCCAGAAGAGGAGGTACTGCTGGCCCACCACCAGAGGGCGCCCTGCCTGAAGTGCGGGCTTCAGGCAAGAGAGGGTGCTGGACACAGCCGGGGGTGACAGCTGTCACTCATTATCTCATGACAGCTGTCACCCATCTACGCTTCATCATACTACTGCATAAAACCCGGACGTCATCTCCACTTCATTGCCGAGATATCATCTACCTGTGAAGGTAATTTCTCTGCTGACTTAAAACTAAATAATAGTCTGAACTCTTTTGCAGCCGTTTTCCTGTGGTGTGCCTTATCTGCTGGATTGGCGTTTGGTGTGAACAGCGACGGCTTCGCTTCACACCCAAACCAGATAAGTGGTTTAACAGGAGCTGCACGAGTGTGTGATTAGAGGTGGAGGTGAGTTTCCACCTTCTGACTGTTTTTGTTACTGGGTGTGCACACACCCACATCTCACTGTTTGTGCTCCTCACCAGCAGTACCAGATCCGACAGACGGGGACGGTGATCACCTGGGAATTCGGGACTTGGCGGCTCCAGTATTCACCAGGTTCGGTGGCGGCGGAAATCGTGTGGTTCCGGCTCTTCTCAGGACAGACGTCTTCTATCCTCGAGCCTGCCCACACGTCACCTTTGTGTACTGACTGCTATCAGATTCTGAGATTGTCTGTATAGTCGTGCACATTCACAACATTAAATTGTTACCTTTTGGCTCATCTATTGACCGTTCATTTGCGCCCCCTGTTGTGGGTCTGTGTCACTACACTTTCCCCAACAAGTGCACAGCCATTTTCAGATCTCTCCAGAGATGTTCAGTCAGATTAAGGCCTGGGCTGTGGCTGGACCACTCAAGGACATTCACAGAGTTGTCCTGAAGCACACGGTCAAGGTATCAAAGGTATCAATGTCCTTGAGTGGCCACTCAAGGACATTCACAGAGTTGTCCTGAAGCCACTCCTCTGATACCTTGACTGTGTGCTTAGATTCACTGCCCTGCCAAAAGATGAAATGTTGCCCCAGTCTGAGGTCAAGAGCGCTCTGGAGCAGGTTTTCATCCAGGATGTCTCTGTACATTGCTGCATTCATCTTTGCCTCAATCCTGACTAGTCTCCCAGTTCCTGACATTGAAAAACATCCCCACAGCATGATGCTGGCACCACCATACTTCACTCTAGGAATAGTGATTGGTTTCCTGCAAACATGATGCCTGGCATTCACGCCAAGGAGTTCAATCTTTGTCTCATCAATCCAGAGAATTTTCTTTCTCATAGTCTGAGAGCCCTTTAGGTGCCTTTTGGCAAACTCCAGGTGGGCTGCCATGTGCCTTTTACTAAGGAGTGGCTTCCGCCTGGCCACTCTTACCATACAGGCCTGATTGGTGGATTACTGCAGAGATGTTTGTCCTTCTGGAAGGTTCTCCTCTCTCCACAGAGGAATACTGAAGCTCTGACAGAGTGACCATTGGGTTCTTGTTCAACTCCCTGACTAAGGCCCTTCTCCCCCCAAATGCTCAGTTTAGACGGGCGGCCAGCTCTATGAAGAGTCCTGGTGGATCTGAACGTCTTCCACTAATGAATGATGGAGGCCACTGTGCTCATTGGGACATTCAAAGCAGGAGAAATGTTTCTGTACCCTTCCCCAGATTTGTGCCTCAAGACAATCCTGTCTCAGAGATTCCCCTGACTTCAAGCTTGGTTTGTGACATGCACTGTCAACTGTGGGACCTTATATGTGTGTGCTTTTCCAAATCATGTACAGTGGGGCAAAAAAATATTTAGTCAGCTCCTGATTGTGCAAGTTCTCTGACATAGAAAGATGAGAGAGGTCTGTAATTTTCAACATAGGTACACTTCAACTATGAGAGACAAAATGAGAAAAAAAAATCCAGGAAATCAAACTGTAGGATTTTTAAAGAATGTATTTGTAAATTATGGTGGAAAATAAGTATTTGGTCATCCACAAACAAGCAAGATTTCTGGCTCTCACAGACCTGTAACTTCTTTAACCCTTTATCTACGGCGATGGCGCCCATGCCATATTTTCCATATGCATATTTTTTTTACCGTAACTCTGCCATAGTTTGTCCAATCCGAATGATTTAAAGTGCATTGTTAAGCTAACGTCAAGGGCTTTCCAATGATATATGGTGTATTACGGTAAACGTAAGCCTGTGACGTCATCACGCAGAGGAAAAACATGGAGGTTTCACACTAGTGCGCCGCTGATTCTCATTACCGTAAATTCTCATGTAAGCCCTCAATCTGAAAAATTTCAACACTGACAGCAAGCCAAGAACCTGTGCTTTCCAACAGTATGCTACATGTTGCATATATTACGGTAAAGTGCGTTCGGTGACTTTTGAAACGAGGGAAAAGTATAAAAAAGAGCACAAAAGTGACAGAAAAGTAGAGAGACAGACAGCAAACACAAATGTAGTAATTTTTGAGGAAAAGGCACGGTGTTAGTGTCATTTGTGAAGGTGTGTGTGCGCGCGTGTTTGTGTGGGTGTGATGGCTCCATCAGCCACAAGCCACTGCCCGGTGCCAACAAGCAGTGGAAACCCAACTTGCCAGCGATCCACAAAGGGGCGGCGTTCTTGCAATATTTGCAAGAGGTCAACCTGCTGGATGTGCAAACTTTGTAAAATTGGCTTCTGTCTTCAGCCAGACAGAAACTGTTACAAACAGTACCACACCGACAATGGACTGAAGTAGTTTAGATCTAATTTTGATTCTTGGTTATATATTTGTATATAGTTTGACACTTTATTGTTTTATTCATATTGTATAATTTTGCACAAAATGAGTGATCAAATGAGTGATTTATTGCACATTTTAATAATACAGATAATAACTGATATATTTATATATAGTTTTGCACTTTGTTGTTATTCATATTGTTTGGTTCTGCACTTTAAAATTGGTTACTTTTTGAATATTTTTGCCTTGTAAAATGTTTACTTTTGCACTGTTTCTGAGTTCTAGACACACAAAATTAATTATTTTGATTGTAAACATGTACAGCTTCCTGTTAAAAATGTGAAATCCAAACTTCCTTTACATAACAATCATTTTTCACTAAAAAAACTGAAAAAAAATCAAGTTCGTTTTTGTGTTTTTTCTCATTTAAATACTAAAACTTACAAATAATGTGTATAAATAGTTAATCAGGTGTAATATAATTGAAATTCAGGTACTCTTGGAAAAGGGTACCAAAGCACACAAACACAGAACATTATTTCTTAATTTTATTGCTATAATAAAAAATTATAACCAATCGTCCATTTATAGCCTCAGTAGGTAAAGGGTTAAGAAGCTCTTCTGTCCTCCAGCTGTTACCAGCAATAATGGCACCTGTCCACAGCCTCAAACAATCAGACTCCACAATCAACCATGGCCAAGACCAAAGAGCTGTTGAAGGACACCAGGAAGAACATTGTAGACCTGCACCAGGCTGGGAAGAGTGAATCTACAACAGGCAAGCAGGCTGGTGTGAATAAATCAACTGTGGGAGCAATTGTAAGAAAATGGAAGACATACAAGACCATTGATAATCTCCCTCGATCTGGGGCTCCATGCAAGATCTCATCCCATGGGGTCAAAATGATCATGAGAATGGTGAGCAAAAATCCCAGAACTACACGGAGGGACGTGATGAATGACCTGCACAGAGCTGGGACCAAAGTAATAAAGGCTACACACTACGCAGAGAGGGACTCAAATCTTGCAGTGCCAGGCGTGTCCCCCTGCTTAAGCCAGTATGTGTCCAGGCCCGTCTGAGGTTTGCCAGAGAGCATATGGATGATCCAGAAGAGGATTGGGAGAATATCATGTGGTCAGATGAAACCAAAATAGAACTTTTTGGTAAAAAAAATTTCCACCATAATTTACAAATAAATTCTTTAAAATCCTACAATGTGATTTCCTGGATTTTTTTTTTCTCATTTTGTCTCTCATAGTTGAAGTGTACCAATGTTGAAAATTACAGACGTCTCTCATCTTTCTAAGTAGGGAAACTTGCACAATCAGGGGCTGACTAAATACTTTTTTACCCCACTGTACATTCAACTGAATTGACTCCAGGTGGACTCCAATTAAGCTGTAGAAACATCTCAAGGATGATCAGTGGAAACAGGATGCAGCTGAGCTCAATTTTGAGCTTGCAAAGGCTGTGAATTCTTATGTACATGTGATTCTTAGTTTTTTTATTTTTAATAAATTTGCAGAACTCTAAAAGAAAAAAAACTTTTTTCACATTGTCATTATGGAGTATTATGTGCAGCCGGTCTGCTCTGTGTCAGTCTGATCCCGTCAGATCTCAGAAGTGAAGCAGTGCGGGCCTGGTTAGTAATTGGATGGGAGACCACTTTGGAACACCAGGGGCTGTGTGTTTCTCCAGGTTGCACTAGAGTTGTGTCAGGAAGGGCATCGGGCGTAAAACGTGTGCCAAATACCAATGCGGACCTGTATCCGTTGTGGAGAACCTGAACAAATGGGAGCAGCCAAATGGACAACAATAACATTACGGGGTATTATGTGGAGAACTTTGAGGAAAAAAATTAATTTCATCCATTTTGGAATAAGGTTGAAACATAACAAAACGCGGAAAAAAAAGAAGTGCTGTGAATACTTTCCGGATGCACCATAAATAAAATGATGATTCTGTCTGACTCTGTGCACATTTGACCTCCACATTAGAGATATTACGAGGACTGCTTTCTTCCACCTGCGAAATATAGTGAAGATTTGTCCCATCCTGTCTATGGCTGATGTTGAGACTCTGATGCATGCATTTGTCTCTTCTAGATTGGACTCCTGCAATGTTCTATTTTGTGATTTACTGCAGTCCAGCATGGTGTCTCCAATTGGTTCAAAATGCTTCAAGAAGAAAGTCTGACCACATTACACCCATTTTGGTGTCTCTTCACTGTCTTCCTGTCCCTGTGAGGTAAGATTTTAAAGTTCTGCTACTAAAATATAAAATTATTCATGGATTAGCACCTCCCTACACAGGAAAGTTTGCTGAGTAAAATTTACTCTGCTGGGATAACATTTGATTCCAGTCTAAATAGAGTAAAATACACTCTACCACGGTACTAAATCAACTCAACATAGTATAAAATCAACTCTCATTGGAGTAAAACCACTTGCATTGAATAGATGGTGTCGCCAGCCAAATAGTCCACCCTAAAACTCGGTCCGCCCTGCCTTCACTGCGCAGGCGTCATCAGCCACGGTTCATTGATTATCACCTTGTTTCTTCTTAAAACTGCAGTCCAGTCATCATCTGTCTCAGCGACAGATATCTGAAACTTTGTACAACAATTATTTCTGCATAAATTCAGCATTATTTCATCAGAAAAGGCAGAGGAAGTGATCACAGTTCCACAGTTACTCGGCTGCTACCTGTTGCGTTCAATGACCGTCTGTCATTTCAAAGCGTCACTGATTATCACCTCATTCCTGCTTAAAACGGCCTTGTTTCTGCTTAAAACGTACTTTAGAATGATTTAAGAGGTTTTACCTTGTCATCTGATGGTTAATAATCACATTAATCCATTTGCTCGCTTTGGGTGAAAACAGTCCATCGTCAGCAGCACCGGTAGAGCTGATTTCACTCTACAATAGAGTGTTTTTTTTTTTTTTTACTGTTTTCAGACTGGGATCAAATGTTATCCCAGCAGAGTAAATTTTACTCAGCAAAATTTACTGTGTACTTAGCTGAACTAATTAAACCCTACGTACCGGCCCAGGCTCTTCGTTCTCAGGGCACAGGACTACTTTGTGTCCCTAGGGTGAATAAAAAGTCTGCGGGTCACAGAGCTTTCTCTTATTGTGCACTTGTTTTGTGGAACGATCTTCCTGCGTCAATAAAACAGTCAGGTTCTGTAGAGACTTTCAACTCCAAACTTAAGACGCACTTATTTTCTCTTTCGTATGGCTAGCATACTGACATAGTATAGTACTATGCTTCCTATCATTTTATATTAAATGTATTATCAACAGAACGGGTCTCAGTCTTGGCCTCAACTTCATCTAAAGTCTGGGTCTGCAGCCGACGATCACTTTAGTATTTTCTCTGCTTTCCTGTCGATTACCTTCTGGCCGACTGATTCTGCGCCTTTTTGCTCTGTCCGAGGTACAAATAACATGGCATAGGATTGCAGGATTGATGGCTACAGACCACAGGGTGCCTGACTGACCACGAAATGCCATGCCAGGAACAGGCCCACTGATGGCATGAGGAATGCTGGATGGCCCTGCCTGTGGCATAAACGCCTGTGTAGACTTCTCATCAAATCCATCTTGTTGGTTATGTTATACTGGTTTGATTTCCTGTTTTGTTTCTTCAGCTTTGTAAAACTTTGTAAAAACCTTGTAACTGTTAGCATGGCCCAAGCAGAGGGTCACCCCTTTGAGTCTGGTCTGCTTGAGGTTTCTTCCTCAGTATCATCAGAGAGAGTTTTTCCTTACCACTGTCGCCTGTGTGCTTGCTCTTGGGGTTGGTAAGGTTCGACCTTACTTGTGTGAAGTGCCTTGAGGCAGCTTTGTTGTGATTTGGCAATATATAAAGTGAAATCAATTGAAATCAAAATATGTTTTCGTTATAGCAGAAATGACAATCATCAGGCTCCAGAGATAAAATTCTCATTCATGCTCATTTCAAGCAAATGTGAATAAATATCTTTACCAAATAACAAAACGCCATGACACCAACAACTGACAAAATTAACATCTGTTCCCGCATGCTGCTACCACAGATGTTTTACTGCAGAGCACACCAGAGAAACAGACTGTAAACAATAATAGCTAAATGTCATGACGGTGCCCTGGGTTTGCACTGCACTCACATTTTTCTTGTACCATTGTTATTCACTTTGGGAAATGTTCCACGCACAAAGAACTCCCCACATGAACAGCAGTCTCCCCAAAAAGCAGACAACACACTGTGAACACGGGCTTAAATAACATTCAGTCTTTTGTCGAATCACAAACCAGAGGAGTCTCAAACATTTAGGCTCTTACAGGATATTAGCAGAGGCTATTTTTCTTCTTAACCTTCTTCGACTATACCAGAGTAGGAGTAGGAGGAGCAGTAGTAGTAATAGAACTAGTAGTAGTATAAGAAATACGAAGAAGTACAGAACATACATGTCAAACTATACGGATTGTCCGTAAATTATACAGATTTTTCCGAGTTTTAGAGACATACAGACGTACAAATAAAGTCTTACGGATATTCAGGGTTTGGTCTGCAGCGGGTCTGTAATCAACCGTTTCTGCAGCGCAACACCAATTTGATGCGTGAACCAAAGCAATGCTTCAATCCACTAGTTCGTTGGTTCTTTGATTCACTGCTCTTCAGAAGCGGTAAGTTCGCTTCTTAACCCCTCTCAAAGCCATTAAAATATCATGAGTCACTTTTGTGTGGATTAAAGTCACTAACTGGGACTCTTGTCTTGTTGCAGTCAAGAAACGAGAATCGTTCTCCGTTCCGTTGGCACAGCTCCAAACACTGCGCGGCTCTCTGCCGAGACAGAGTCCGCTCGGAATTAATAACTTCAAAACGAATCGCCGCTTTGAATAAAATGACACCGCTTACAAACGTTGTAATACAGACAAGAAACTACAATCGACTAAAACTTTTTTTTTCCTCCCAAAATGAGACGTGCTGCATTCTTTATAAATTACATCCTGACATGCAGCACAGCTGCAAGAGCTCAGCTCAGAAGTATGGAAAGACATTCATGCCAATAATGTCTGAAAGGAAATAAAGTCCCTTCGGCTGCTCCCTTGTTTGCACTCGGGGTCGTCACAGCAAATCCAAGGTGGATCTGCATGTTGCATGTTGAACTGGCACAGGTTTTACACAACTCCACATTACATGGAGAAATGTGGCAGGGGTGGGATTTGAACCCGGAGACTTCTGAACTGAAACCAAGCGCATTAACCACTTGGCCACCACCCCTGTTGGCCACCAGAGATCAAGGATCCACCATGTAGAGTTTATTACGTCCAAAATTTAAGGATCCAGTGACCAATTTCATGTATATTTACTTTAAGACTCAGTAAAATGTTGTTCAGTTTCAATTTAATCGGCTTATAAAGCAACAAATCACAACAAAAGCTGTCTCAAGGTGCCTCACATAGAACAGTTCAACATAAAAAATTTAAATAAATAAAAAAAAAAAAAAATCAAATACATAATTAAAAACAGAAGTAAAAGATATGTATAAGATGTACTTAATGATCTTCTGCGAGCAATGGACTCGGATACTACTACAGTATTGGTGTTGTTGGATCTTAGTGCTGCGTTTGACATAGTTGATCATCATATTCTACTTGATAGGCTAGAAAACTGTTTCGGGATTACTGGAACTGCTCTTGTGTGGCTGACATCTTATTTGTCTGGTCGTTCCCACTGTGTTTTGTGCAACGACACTACCTCTGACTTTAAGGGCATGAAGTTCGGGGTTCCACAGGGATCCGTTCTGGGTCCCCTGCTTTTTTACCTGTATATGGCACCCCTTGGGAACATTTTGCTGCGTTTTGGGGTTGCTTTTCATTGCTATGCTGATGATACTCAGTTGTATATGCCGATAGCTGCTGGAAATCCTGTCCACATAAAATCTTTACAGAACTGTCTCGCAGCAGTGAGAAGTTGGATGTCTAGCAACTTTCTACTTTTGAACTCTGATAAGACTGAAATGATGGTTCTTGGTCCAGCAAGACATCGGCATCAATTTGATCAGCTGGCGCTTAGCCTAGGTTCATATGTTATACATCATACTGACAAAGTGAGGTACCTTGGGGTAATTTTTGATCCTACGTTGTCCTTTGACCTCCACATTAGGGACATTATGAGGACTGCTTTCTTTCATTTAAGAAATATAGCAAAGATTCGTCCCATCCTGTCTATGGCTGATGCTGAGACTCTGATTCATGCGTTTGTCTCTTCTAGATTTGACTATTGTAATGCTTTGTTTTCTGGTTTACCACAGTCCAGTATCAGGTTCAAAATGCTGCTGCAAGACTTCTGACGCAAAGCAGAAGGTTTGATCATATTACCCCGGTTCTGGAATCCCTTCACTGGCTTCCGGTCTCCTTGAGATCAGATTTTAAGGTATTACTATTGGCCTATAAGATTGTTCACGGACTGGCGCCCCCCTATCTGGCCGGTCTGGTTGAGTCCTATGTGCCGGCAAGGGCTCTGCGTCCACAGGGTGCAGGACTATTGTGTGTCCCGAGGGTGAAGAAAAGGTCAGCGGGTTACAAAGCTTTTTATCACCGCGCTCCAGCTCTGTGGAATGATCTTCCTGCACAAATACGACAGTCTGTGGAGACTTTTAAAGCCAGGTTGAAGACACATCTCTTCTCCCTGTTTTATCATTAGTATTTTATTGTCTTTTATTTATACATTTTATTTATTTTACTTCTTTTAATTTTTTATGGTTAAATTTTTTATTGTATTTTAATCTTATTTCATTTTATTCTGCTTTTACACGCTTGTGAAGCGCCTTGAGGCGATTACTCGTGATTTGGCGCTATATAAATTAATAAATTATTATTATAATAAAAGAATAAAACAGATAAAAAAAATAAAAACTATTCGTAAGAAAGATAATAAAAATAGGCTTTAAGTCTTGATTTAAAAATGTCCACAGACTCTGACTGCCTCACGGTCCACAGAGCGGGTGCACGTTAAGAAAAAGCTCTTTGACCCGCTGACATAGAAAATCTGTAAAGCCTACTTTTAGTACACAAAAAATTCACAAGAGGTATCGATAAGGAATCGGATCGATACGCGGAATCGATAATGGTATCGATATAAATAAAATCTTATCGATATCCATCCCTAATAAACACAGGGATGAAGTCGAGGATCATCGACATGCCAGTCTGCAACATTGGCACTGGTGAGGCGATTTTTGATACACTTGATGAAGTTCTGAGGTATGTTTTATTTTGTTCATTATATTCGATTTATTTTTCATGATTTTATTAATGTATTTCCATTAGTGACACACAGTTCGTTTCTGTAAAAAATAACTAAATTTGGCACATTCAGTTCGATAAAATTCAGCTTGACGTATGAATACTAGATATCTATTGTTTGAAATTCAACTGTAGAGGAAATACTAATGATCCTGACTTTAATGTCATTGTGGCAACTCATAATATGTGGACAAAAAAAAAACAAAACAGTTATGTGATACCACTATGTGGTTGTGTGTACTGTAATAAAACTGATTTTGGTGTGATTTGGAGGTTATAAGGATTTTGTGTTGATTTTATGGATTTTCTCACTTGGTTATACAGGTGGATCCTCAAAGGGGTTGACATGTATGACAGAAGAAGAAGAACGCTCTTAAGAAATAATGGTTTTTAAGTAGAACACCAGGCTCTTGGATAAAAAGTGGAAATATATATTTTTTCATTGTATTTGGGAGAACACTTATTTGGATTGTGTGAAACAACAAGGACCGATATTTTAAGAGTCCAGTGCTAAACCGACCAACAAGAAGAAAATTACTGGTGAGTTTACAATCAATCAATCAATCTATCTATCTTCAGCTAAAGATAACAGATTAACCTTGGTTCTGGATTCATGATAGCTGCTAAAAGTGCGAACAGCACTAACATACAAAGCTGAATAACACAAATACTTAATTGTAAGGAAATACTGGATCACAGACTTCTTCGATGATCTGCTCTGAAAATCCGCTGCACAAGCCATATTATCTCAGATATCTGAAAGAAAATGCTCAGTGACCTGCACAGAAGATCAATCTACCTCAAACAGAGTGAACATCTATTTATTTCAGAATATGTAACATTCAGTAAATAAATGAAAATGAACAATATTAAAACTGTGGAAGAAAATTAACAGTTCTGCCTTATCAGGCCCATCTCATTCCAGGCATGTTTGCTGGTTTTCTTCTGCAAATTATGACATGACTCCAACTGACAGATTTGATGTAAATGGACCAACATGCCCATGGGTGCACAGATGAGCACAAGTGGACTTGCAATTAAAGAAAGGAAGAGGAGATCAAAAGGAGATCCCCAATGCAAATAACTAAAAGAGGATGCAGTAAAAAACAACAAAAGAAGACACTAACATTGTGGTGATGACAACGGATAGAAAGCTTGATGTACACTGTACAAAAATATAAATGCAACACTTTTGTTTTTGCTCCCATTTTTCATGAGCTGTACTCAAACATCTAAAACATTTTCCATATACACGAAAGACCTATTTCTCTCAAATATTGTTCACAAATCTGTCTAAATCTGTTAGTGAGCACTTCTCCTTTGCTGAGATAATCCATCCCACCTCACAGGTATGGCATATCAAGATGCTCATTAGACAGCATGATTATTGCACAGGTGTGCCTTAGGCTGGCCACAATAAAAGTCCACTCTGAAATGAGCAGTTTTGCAGTTTTGCTTTATTGGGGGAGGGGGGAGTCTAGGGGAGTCAAAAACCAGTCAGTATCTGGTGGGACCACCATCTGCCTTATGCAGTGAAACATCTCCATCGTACAGAGTTGATCAGCAGCCAGACGGCACTGAATGTGAGTATTTGCCCACTCAAGTCAGTTACAACAACGAACTGCGGTCAGGTCTAGACCCCGATGTGCTCACAAACACAGATTTGACAGAAATACATATTTTGTGTGTATAGAAAATGTTTTAGATCTTTAAGTTCAGCTCATGAAAAATGGGAGCAAAAAAAAGTGTTGCATTTATATTTTTGTTCAGTGTAATTATGCAAGCAAGGGATGTGGAACCAAATATTAAGTGTCATTTAAGACTTATTTATTCCATTAATTTTGTTTCCAAAAAACTGGACAGTGCTTTATGTCATTTAACATACCTGGATGTAAACAGGATGAAATGAATTTGCACGTTCTCAACTCCAACTTTGGATCTCAAATTCAAGTGTTTTTAGCAAATTACATACAGTATAGTGTATTTACCGTAGTACAAATCACAGTTTTATTTACTAGTTTGAGAGGTCCTGCGACTTATAGTCCAGTGCGACATATATACTGCAAAAAATATCACAATTCACGACAACAAATTTTATTGAAATAAGAAACACACCATTAACCTGCCTTTTCATTTTAAAAAATAAGAGAGTTAGGAACTTCCTAACTAGGGATGGGTACTGATAAGATTTTATCGATATCAATACCATTATCGATTCTGCTTATCAATCCGATTCCTTATTGATTCCCTTATTGATACCTCTTGTGAATTTTCTGTGTACTAACAGTAGGCTTTACATGTTTTCTATGTCAACAACATTTTATTGAGTCTTAAAGTAAATAAATATGAAATTGGTCAATGGCTCAAACTGTGGACATAATAAACTCTACATGGTGCATCCTTGATCTCTGGACACAAACAGAAATAAACAAAATCTGTAGTTTTTGTCAAAAGCGTTGCCGCTTCTGAAGAGCAGAAAATCAAAGAACCAACGAAGCAGCGGATTGAAGTACTGCTTCATTGGTTCAAGCTTCAAATCTGGGTCACGTTGCAGAAGTGGTTGATTACAGACCACAAAAAGGCTATTGATGTCGGTCGATCGAATCATTTCTTAACGATACCCGAAAAGAACCGGTTCTCAATACCCAACCCTATTCCTAACAGGGCTTGATTACTGGGAATTAATTCAAATTAACTACATATCCATAAAAACTCAATTTTACAACACTATGTTGTATTTAGAGTTGGCCTCCCTTGGCTACTTGCAGATATAAGCATTTTCGCCTAAAGAGCACCCTGAGAGAATTTATCATCAAAATCATGTAGAACATTATGTGGCCAAAATGAATCCGGTACATGCATTCAGTTACTCATTCAAATGTTGAAGTTCTGTAAGAAGGAAATCTTGCCACTTGACTGACCATAAACAATGCTAAGTCACCATATGACCACTACCACAACCATAATTCTCCATGTATTATATTGTTTGCATCGTTGTATGTCACACGTGGCTGTGTTTAACCAGCATTTCCTTAACAATGTGTCAGTACCATAAACAAGAAACCACATTCATTGTCTCCAGGCAGATCACACAACATCATACTAGCTTTTCTACATAACTGACATTGACACTGACAGACCAAACGAAGAAGTCACTTAGGCTATTGAACCTGAAATTTTTACTCTTTATCATTTTATTTTTCAAAATGTGAGTTGAATTATTTCATTTCATTCCTTTTTTTGACATCTTTCAAGTTGATTTTTGAATACCACGGAGAGCAAGCAAGAGCACCAGAAAAGCCCTATTAGAAAAGACCAAGGACAGATCTACAGTGAGACTGGCAAATTTTTGTTTTGCCATGGAGCAACTTCCCTTACAATAGATCTAATGACTGAAAGAGAATAGTGTGTGTCAGACATATATGGATACATATTGAAAGTTCTCTGTAGTAGCTGCAAGAAGCTAAATCATAGAGAAAAATAATGTTTAGATATCTTCTTTTTGTGCAGTAAGGGTTCATTTAAACTCCTTAGCAGGTGTTTTTCCTCCAAAAAGGCATGTACGAGGTCTGTCCATAAAGTAACGGTCCTTTTTATTTTTTTAAAAACTATATGGATTTCATTCATATGTTTTTACGTCAGACATGCTTGAACCCTCGTGCGCATGCATGGGTTTTTCCACGCCTGTCGGTGACGTCATTCGCCTGTGAGCACGCCTTGTGGAAGGAGTGGTCCTGCCCCCTCGTCGGATTTTCATTGTCTGGAAATGGCGGAATGAAAAGGACTTTTTTTTCCATCAGAATTTTTTCAGAAGCTGTTTTAGACTGGCACCTGGAAACCATTCAAAAAATTTATCTGGCTTTCAGTGAAAATTTTACGGGCTTCACAGAGAATAAGGACTTTAACTACAGCTTTAAGGACCCCTTTAAGGACGGTCGGTGCGCGGCGCTCCGAGCTGCGACGTCGCGGCACAAACCACTGGATCATTTCTAAGCTGATGGCTCTGTGGATATGAGACCGTCGTGTGCTCTTTCTCTGGTTATCACAAGAGCTGGACATCAGCCATTTTCCGGCAGATTTCACTTTTAACAAGAGATTTTGCCATGGAAAGCCGCGCGGAGGCTTCGCGCGTCACGACCGATTCGCTGATGAAGCGAGACAAAGGAACACCTCCGTTTCGTAGTGTAGTTGGGACATGTCCAGCTCTCCACAAGTTCTCTTATACTCACTCGACTGGTAAGCACTGAAAGCCGAGATAGGCATGTCCAAACTTGTCCTCTAACACTCCGAAACGGAGGTGTTCCTTTGTCTCGCTTCATCAGCGAATCGGTAGTGTATATGTTTTTTTCTCTTGAAGGGGCATTTTTGGACCAATAAGACTTATACTTCAGAAAATACGGTATTTGTTTTTATATGAATTGGTCTTTTCATTTAATACTTTCATAGGAGACAGTATACTTAAAACACGAGCATTATTACTTAAAATACCCTAATACTCATGTACATCTGTTCAATACCTACCAACTCTGCTGACCAACAACACCTACCGCTGTACTTATGCCTCAGACGACTATTTATTCTCAACTGTCATTGAGCAGTTCCAGAGCTCCAACCTGTACTTCAAGTGTGCATGATACTCACAAAAAAGGAGGACCCTACTTAGTGATAATCATTAAAATCACACATTAAGACTGATATCTTTGTGCAACCACTTCTGTCAATTTATGACAAAATGTCAAATGAAGTGGAAAGTGGAGGACATGCAGGAGGTCCTCTTTTCCTGGAAAATACTTGTGCAGAAGAGACCAGAGAGCTGGAGTGCTGTGCAGAAAAGTCTTCTGACCTTTTACTAATTTGTCCCTGTTGGGGCGGTTTGTTTTCCTTGTGGTTAGAGGAGTCTTCAGGAGAATCTGAAGAGTGGAGTCATGGAGTGGAACACGGCAAACAGTCCCACTGAAGAATGGATGATGCCTGTCAAGCAAACTAAACGTTGAGCCCTGGAGTAAATCTGTATTCTTCTTCTTTCCACTGACAACATTTTTCCCCACAAAATAAATGCAAGGCTCATTCAGAAATTCACTGACTGTGATGACATTTTTCCTGTGACATTTTTATTCTTGGTTAAAAGGCATCACATTTTCACTTTTCAGAAACCTACAGCTGGTAGCTTCTCTGTGTCAACATAAACAAAAGAGTGTTTGACAGCACTCACTGGATTGACCAACACAGTACAATGAGAAAGTCCAAGGAGGTCAGACAGTTCAGATTTGGGAAAGAGGGTTGTAGATTATTACAAGTCAGGAATGTCTCTTGTAACCCGTTCTAAACAACTGCAGATTTCAAGAGGATTCATTCAATCAACTGTACATGTATGTACAAGTTATTTAGGAGGTGTAGCCACTTTGCCCAGGTCTGGAAGAAAATCCAAGCTGTCACCTCCAGCTGAGAGGAAAATTGTTGATCATGAACTGCCGAAGCACATCACTGGCATGACCTGGAAGCTGTAGGAACACCAATTCAATTCAATTTATTGAACTTACAGAGCACTAAATCACGACAGCGTCGTCTCTAGGCGCTTCACAGAAAACAACTCAGCAATGAAAATAAAAATATAAAAAAAAAAGAATAAAAGGATAAAAAAGCATAGTAAACAATATGTCAATCATCTAAAATAAAAAGGAAATGTGTCTACAGTTGCGATTTAAAAGTCTCAACAGAGTTCGACTACCTCACTAATGCAGGGAGATCATTCCACAAAACAAGGGCACGATAGGAGAAGGCTCTCTTTCCTGCAGACTTTTATTCATCCTAGGGACAAAAAGCAATCCTGCATCCTGTGAATGCAAAGCCCAGGCTGGTACACAGGGCTTACGTAGATCAGCCAAGTAGGACGGTGCCAGTCCGTGAACAATTTTATAGCCCAGTAGCAGGACCTTAAAATCTGCTCTCGCAGAGACAGGAAGCCAGTAAAGTGATGCCAAAATGGGAATAATGTGGTCAAACCTTCTGCTTCGTGTCAAGAGTCTGGCAGCAGCGTTTTGAACCAATTGAAGACCCCTGATTCTGGATTGCAGCAACACAGAAAATAAAACATTGCAATAATCCAATCTAGAAGAAACAAATGCATGAATCAGGGTCTCAGCATCAGCCATAGACAGGACAGGATGAAATTTCGCTATATTTCGCAGATGGAAGAAAACAGTCCTTGTGATGTCTTTAATATGGAGGTCAAAGGACAACATAGGATCAAAAATTACCCCAAGGTTCCTCACTCTGTCCATATGATGTATAAGACACGAACATAAACTAAGCGCTAGCTGGTCAAACCGATGCCGATGTCTCGTTGGACCAAGAACCATCATTTCAGTCTTATCAGAGTTCAAAAGCAGGAAATTACTAGACATCCAGCTTCTGACTGATGTAAGGCAATCCTCTAGGGATTTTATATGAATGAGATTACCAGCAGTTATCGGCATGTACAATTGACTGTCATCAGCATAGCAATGAAAGGCAATCCCAAAACACCACAAAATATGCCCAAGGCGTGCAAGATAAAGGGAGAAAAGCAGGGGGCCTAGGACGGATCCCTGTCAAACCCCGAATTTCATGTCACTAAGGCTAGAGGTAGTGTTATTGTGCAAGACACAATGAGAACGACTGGACAAGTATGACGTCAACCATGCAAGGGCACTTCCAGTAATCCCAAAATAATTCTCCAGCCTATCAAGTAAAATATAATGATCCATGGTCGCAAATGCAGCACTAAGAGCTAACAAGAGCTGTCCGAGTCCATTGCTTGCAGAAGGTCTTTGACTACTTTATTGAGCGCTGTCTCTGTGGAGTGATATTTCCTAAAAATAGACTACAATGGCTCAAAAAGATTATTCTCGGTAAGGTGGTCCATGAGCTGCTGTGACACCACTTTTTCCAGAATTTTAGAGCAAAATGACAGATCTGATATCAGCCTATAATTTTTCAATACACCAGGGTCAAGATTAGATTTCTTAAGTAATGGTTTAATCACTAGATTAATTCCCACCTATGGGAATTCTTTGGCTTTCAAGGGTTTTCTTTCACCAAAACATTAAATCTAGGCTTGCATCTCAGATGTACCTTCTGGCAAATTATATCTGAACTTTCAAGTCTTCTTTTTAATAAAACCCTCCTCTGTACCACTTCATGAAGCTGTATAACTGGGGTTATAAAATGCAAAACATGCACTATGCACAATTTCTCCAATCACAGCCACAGAAGCTTATAACTTCTTCTGGGGTGTTTGGGTGTCTTGATGGCTTTGCTCACTCTTCTCCTTCTTGCAGTCACTCAGTTTCTGAGAACTGTCTACTCCACACAGATTTACCATAGAGTGCCATATAGGGCTGAAACGATTCATCGAGTAATTCGATTACAAAAAATGTTCGAGGCAAATCCTTTGCCTCGAGGTTTCGTTTAAAGCTGTAGTACATACGCCAGGCCTGTACGTGGCGCTGTAACGCTCCCATAAAAAAGACAGAAGAAGACCATAGCGCTAATCAATGTAGCAGGTGATACTACCAGTTTGCAAAGCCACACGCTGAGTAAAATAAAGCCTTTTAAGAGAAAAGGTCCTCGCGGATCGTCTGAAACGGACTTATTGCACATTTAAAGTGAAGCAGTGTGTTTGTATATATTTAAAAAAAAAACGTCTTCCTCCACTGGCCGTTCTCCACCTCCGCAGATGAAGCGAAAGGACGCGCACTTTAAATGAGTCATGTTTAATGATTAAAAAAAGCTTTAATTCAGATTTGGTAAGAGTTTTACCAACAGGCAGCTTTTGTGGAAACGCTGCAATCCACAGCCGTTTTTCAAAGGCTGTGTTAATCGCCAAGTATCCACAGAAAACAATCTGACTTTGGTTTGAGCTACACTCTGTACAGCATGTATAAATATACACTAAACACTGAATAAATCACAGCAATAAAAAGTGCAAATATGCAATAAGAAGGAAAAAAGAATACAGACTGCCTGGGCTTATGGTTTGGCAAAGCTCTAAAACTCTGAATATGAAAAAATGAATAACCCGGCAAAACAGAGAGAGGGAACAACCTAAACTTAAAAATCTGCATGATGGCACAGCAACATTGTGTCACTGCTTAGGGACAGCCCTGCCACTACTGATATTGTTTAAAAACACAAAGGTCCTTTTTATCCGATTACTCGATTAATTGATAAAATAATCGATAGAATATTCGATTACAAAAATATTCGATAGCTGCAGCCCTAGTGCCATACTGTTTGTATTTCTTCATAATTCATGTAAATAAAGTTCTTTACATATTCAGTGACTTGGAAATGTTCATGTATCCATCCCCTGAATTGTCTGAAGAAAACAGACAATTAACCCTCTGGAGTCTTGGCTATTTTTGGGCGTTTTTGACTTTACTTTTGGTTTTACCTTCATAATTTAGTTTAAAAACTGTTAAACTGGCCTTGTTTACTGTCATTTTTTCAGCACAACCTCACCTGTGTGACAGTTTTTCTTTCATTCTGACTTACTGCATTAAAACAGTGACACAATCTTCACGCCAAAATATACAATTCGAATCAGAAAAAAAGTTTGGTTGTTTTTACTGTGAAAACCAAAACTGTGAAATATCTTTAACGAACCATTTTCATAACTTAGCATGTAAATAGAAATTGTAATTCAAAACTATATGTAAAAATGTAGCATAAACAAAATTATATACAATTCACATTAAAATGGAAGAATTCTTCAGGCGTTTTTTGTGGCTATTTACCTGAAATAAGATGCCACACAAATTACAACCCCAATTCCTGCTGTATGTTCACATAAACTGACGGCCCGGTCCAGCTGGACCTCTCAGTGTGCACGCTTTTCAGCCCGTTGCAAGCGATATATGTTTTTATGTTTTCGATGTGAGTACAGCAAGCGCACACACGCGCATGTCTGTCAAAACATGGTGTGTGTTCTGCAGCTCTGATGTCCAGGACCAACCATGTCAACAACTGCCACGCCCCCGTCCGTTCAGAGCACAGATCAAAGTGCCACTCTGTGATCAGATGAGATGCGCCTCGCCTGCGGGGGGAAACGCGAACCACACGTATGCACGTGATGCGGGGGGATCTGATGGCACGCCACATCTTGGCAAGTCCACAGTCGTGGGGAACTTAGACGAATTTCACAGTGAGTACGACAGTAGACAGTCTGCAGTCTCTTGTTGTGCTAACAGTGTGACTGGCCATACATTTTTGTGCCATGCAAGCGGTATTAGATGTTCGTGCATGTCACCTGGAATTTGACTGACACCTGCCACGAGAGGGTGCGATGGGTTTGTACAGTGCACACTCTGTTATTCAGCCGCTGGTGTGCGCAGATTGTTGTATCAACAGGTGTACGAGGCGTTTGAGGCAGGGAAGATTTCACTTGGTTTGCACACAATTCCACACGATTCCTGCATCATGCGCACTTCATCCAAACTTCGCACTATGTGTGAATGGGCCCTAAATAAAAACAGAATATGATTTGCAAATCCTCTTCAACCTATATTCAATTGAATACACCACAAAGACAAGATACTTAATGTTCAAACTGATAGACTTTTTTGTTTTTGTACGATACGATACGATACACTTTATTAGCCCCTTAGGGAAATTTGTCTTGGACTCATGCTAAGTGCCTTTACAAAAGGAAAACAAACAAATACAAATAGAAACACAGCCACATCTATAACAAATTAACATGACAGGAAATCAAGAGAAACACCATAAGTGTTGCACAATTCCAGTTTTAGACATTATTGTTTAGCAATTTAATAAACATGGGGACAAATGAGTTTTTGAGTCTATTCAGTCTGCTCCGAGGGACTATATACCTTCTCCCAGAGGGAAGGAGAGTGTACTCTGTATGGAGGACATGAGCTGAATCTGTCAGTATCCTCTGAGCTGCTTTCAGAACAGACTCTTCGTAGAGTGAACTGAGGGACTGATATTGTTTCTTTCCAGTTATCTTCATTGCATTTTCAGTTTGTTTGTTAAGTTTTGTTTTAAGTTGTACAGAGAGGTTGCCGTACCAGGCAGTCATGCCATATCTGACTAGGCTCTCTAGAACTGCCTGGTAAAACAACAACATTATTTTTTGATTGACTCCATACAAACAAAGTCTGCAGAGGAAGCAGAGTATTTGATGGAGTCGAGAACGCAGACTGTCCACATGTACAGTCCAGCTGAGAGTGTTGTCTATGTGCAGTCCCAAGTACTTGTATGAGCTGACCTGGTCAATAGGAGTACCATGTATGACCACAGACGTATGGTCCTCAACAGTCCTTGGGTCCAGAACCATTTCCTTGGTTTTGTTAGCATTTAAAACCAAGTGGTTGTCATCACACCACTGCACAAAGTGTTTCACTTCAGAGAAATACTTAGTTGGACTTGAATCTTTGTGCAGTAGGCTCAAAATGGCTGTGTCATCAGAAAATTTAAAAACAAAGTTATTACAGTAGTTATTTGTACAGTTATTGGTATAGAGAGTGAAGAGGGCAGGAGAACTAATACAGCCTTGTGGTACACCTGTGCTTGATGGTTTGAGTACCGAAAGGGCTTGGTTAACTCTGACTTCTTGTAGTCTATTAGTTAAAAAAGAATGGTACCATCTAATTAAAAATGGGTTGAGATTCATTACTTTTAGCTTAGACAGCAACAGGTATGGTTGTAATGTATTAAAGGCTGAACTGAAATCAACCAGTAAAATCCGTGCATATGCAGTAGGATCTTCCAAGTGCTTAAGTGAAAGGTGGGTTAAGCTGTTGATGGCATCATCAGTGCCTCTACCCTGCCTATAAGCAAATTGGAATGGGTCGAGTACAGGATTGACGTCCGTCTTGAGAAAAGATAGCATAATCTTTTCGAAGCACTTGCTTACAACAGATGTTAAAGCTATTGGCCTATAGTTGTTGTTTTCAGATGAACATGATTTTTTGGCAATTGGAACAATAATGGATCTTTTCCAGAGAGTTGGTACAGTATGAAGGTCTACAGACTGCTGGAAGACAGGACACCAAGCAGGGGCCAGTTCTTCTGCACATGCGTTTATGAGCATTGCAGAGATACCGTCGGGACCGGTGTTTTTTTTTTGTGGACACCTTCTTAAAGATTGATCGGACTCTCTGTGGGTCAATTACAATCCTGGTATTTTGGTCAGCAGGAAGGTTTTCCAAAGTATTCTTACAATCGTCCGAAAAATCTTGTATTTCAAACCTCAAAAAAGTCATTTAGCTCATTTGCTTTTCCTTGGTCATCATTTGTTGCAAGTGTCTTTTTAGCTGGGTTCATGTTTGTTATTGTCTTGATGTTATCCCACAGCCATTTAGTGTCTGATTCTCTAAAGTTCTTCTCAGTAGTTTCCCTGTGTAGTATCCTGGCCTTTTCCAGCAATGTATTAAGTTCTCTTTGTACCGCTTTCACACTCATTCTGTCTTTTTTCTTAAATGCTATTTTTTTCCTGTTGATACACTCTTTTACCTGTTTAGTCATATACGGCTTATTGTTTGGATACACTGTAACTTCTTTCTTGCTGATAACACTGTCTACACAAAATTTAATGTAATCTGTTATTGTTTCGGTGGTTTCATTTATTTCCATTTCATAGAATATTTGTTATGTGTCGGACGCAGCCCGGAGAACCGACCAGCGTTTGAAGGACCCAGTATAAAATAAGCAGAGCACGGTACAAAGGATAACAGAGTTTAATGAACATAACAGTGCTGTGAAAAATATAAAAGTGCGCGGTCTGGCGTGGTGGATTGCGGTGCGCTCCCAGCAGCGCTAACGGTCCGGAGCCAGAACTGGTTCGGACCCAAGGACCCCGCCGACACCCCCCAGGTGGCCGCGACAAACCGAGTCTGTGAAAGAAGGAATCATTATGTGAGTCCACACTCAACACACAGAGAGAACGCTCAAAGGTGCACAAACAGCAAACACTTCCTGGCTTAATTACTAATCAGCTTCCCACCCTGCAGGCATGGAACATCCAGTTCACAAACTCACTGCAGCGGAAGCTGATTTAAACGACCAACATACAGCTCAATATAATAAGGTGTGAGGGACACCACATTTACTGACTGTATAAATGTTAGTCACAAAATCTAACGTACCTCAGGAAGTGTGCTGACGAGTGTGAGACCTCACCCCCTCCTCTTTCACAGACCATGCATCAAACCTGGACGTTCTCTGCATCCACTGATGATGAGATGGCTCCCGAGACGACGATCTCACCCGTCTGGTCACAAGGTCGAGTCTCTGGCAAATACACACTGTGTACTCCAGTCTTAAATGCCACCATGTTCCAATCCATGTAGATGCACCACAGCTGTGAGTCCTGACGAGCCGCAGGTGATCAGGGTGAGGTCCTGATAAACTCAGCTACACAGCCACTCAGTCCCAAATGCAAGC
Organism: Thalassophryne amazonica; assembly: GCF_902500255.1. Taxonomy (NCBI): domain Eukaryota; kingdom Metazoa; phylum Chordata; class Actinopteri; order Batrachoidiformes; family Batrachoididae; genus Thalassophryne; species Thalassophryne amazonica. The sequence continues at coordinate 97,432,488 of NC_047106.1, forward strand.
CACCTGGAAGGAAAAACAAAAGACAGAAACAAAAAGGCAGCCAGGCCCCCCAGCCATACAACAATATATCCCAATTAGTGCAGAGAAAAGATCCTTTAAGCGTCTCCATATTGTCTCTGTCCCATAAAGTCACTGTTTTTGTTTGTGGCTTGCTCCTTTTGAGAGCGGTCTTATAAAGCAGGATCAGCTGGACAGTATTATGATCTGAGTTGAAGAGCGGGGGCTTTGATTTGGCAGTGTAAGCATTTTTCACATTGCCATAGCATTTGTCCAACACTTTGTTTCCACGTGTGTCACATTTTACATATTGTTGAAAACCAGGGAGGGATAGTTCTAATTTGCAATGATTAAAGTCTCCCAAAACAAACACTGGAACTGCCGGTGTACGTTGCAGCTGTTTATGAATGCATTCGGCTATAAGGCTTGCTGCTCTTGCTGCATTCCCGCTGGGTGGAACATAAACAACGCAAATAATTATATTCCCAAACTCCCTCGGGAGATAGAAGGGCCTCAGTGACAGACACAGTAGTTCTACATCCGATGTACACGTGGTCTCCCTGTGCAAATGCATATGCACTGGGTGTGCATTTGCACAGTATTTCAGGTTTGATAGGAATTTTTGTGTGTGCCTCCCTGTTACAGGAATGTATGTGTTTATGCCGAGAGCATGTAGCACCTGATAAGAGTGACTCCTCAGTCAGCCGGCCTTCAGTGCTGCACAGTAAATTCTGCTGCGGTAAATTAACACTGCGGCGAGTGCATATGGTCCCAATCAAAGCAGTGTTACATCAACTCAATGATAGTGATCAAATTAATTTAACACGCCAATAGATTTAACAGCACTTTGAATGGAACTATATGCACTCCCTGCAGTGTTAATTTACCACTGTAAAATTTATTGGGGAGCAAAGCCTACTCAGTGATTTAACATCCTGTCTGGCAACACGTCTCTGACTAAATATAGACCCAGTTTCACATTGAAAGAAGCCAAAAGGTCATTTTTCCAAACAGATCAGTATATAGGTGGAGTGTGTGTGGAATTAATTGTGCCTCGCTTGTGAAGTTGCAGCTTCTTTAACTTCTTTTCGACCTCCTTTTCTCCCAGCAGGGAGAGTTTGAGATGACAAGGTGTTGATGACTGAAACTGGCAATGGAGCTGCTGTGTTTGGGTTCCAAAAAAAAAGACACCCCCCCCCCCCCCCCACACATCCTTCTCCAGGTTCAACCTATTCACTTTTTTTCCCCACTCTCTCTGTCTCCTCTTCAGTCAGGGCCTTGGCAGAGAATGAATGGGCCACAACTACTCACATCTTCCAAAGCCATGTCAATTGGACAAATAACAGCACAATTGTCTCAGGTTTCACATTTTATTCTAACTTATTGTCTTGGCAGTCGTATCACTTTCTTTGTCTCACTTAAACAGCAATAATTAAAATTACATGATAGAGGAAGCAGTGAAAGAAGTCCGTCAACAAAGGCTACAAGGTTGGCAAAGCAGGAAAAGAAAACCAGCCCTCACACTCCAGCAGTCCAGGCTTACAGTGGATGTCTTCTCTGTGCCGTACAGTTGAAATAATTTAGCAGCGCCTGAAGCCACAATCTGACAGTGAAGCAGGGAGATGAAGAATAACACTCTCTACATGTCAGGAAGGAACAAACGACTCATGTTGGCATTACACGCAATGAAAGCCAAAGGTTATCGCTTTCATGCAGGTTATTCAGATGTCAGATGAAAGCAAAAATCTGTCTCTATGTGATGGATATATGACATGCCCTCAGTGGATATAACATCTAACACCACTGAGCTGTCTATGGATATGTTCACATTTAACACTGATTTGTACCCGAGACCAAAATATGGCCATCGGGTATTGTGAAGGCTTTGTGTCCTTCTGTCTCTGTCTGTGCTCAGCATAAGCCCAGTCCTATTGCTGCCAGGGTCTTCAAATTCAAAAGGAACATTCTTGGCACACAGACTTTGGACAACTTCAAAGATGGCTAACCTTGACCTATTTTAAGAGGTCAAACGGTCATGTTCTGTTTCCTACTGTAATGGTCATACAGCCGACAGCATAAATCCTGTAGATCTGCATTTTTTTGGGGGGGGGGGGGGGGGGGGGGGGGGTTATGGGTAAACATAATGCGTGAGGGATTCTGGGAAGGACACGGTGACAGCCAATCAGAGTAGAGAGGCACCGTGACATCACTTGTTGCTAATCCAACATGGTGGACTCCACTGTGCTTCTGTGCAAATCTAATATGTTTCTCATATATTACGTAAAAGCTAGGAAGAAATAAACACTTCTAAAACTGAAAACACTGTTTTTGTAACTTGATAACACCTCTGTAGAGTGATTTACAAGACATCTCACAGATGTCAGATCACACGCGGTCAAGGATAACTTCTGGACTTTTCAAAAGCTCATGTATCCGCACACAGTTGCCCTCCTGCAGACACCATTAAAAGGTAAATAAAATATTGTTTCTGAAAGACTGAAGTTTATTCTGCAACATCAATATAAACACATAGAGGTGAATATATCAATGATACATGGATAACACAATAAAGCATAAATGCTTATTTCCATTGTGGCCCTTGAGGAATTATCACATGACAAAATAGAGGAGCTTGATTGAACATCTACAAATTGTACATAAGACAATAGGATCTTAATAATTCATGTAAATAACATTATGCTCATACGGCCGAAGGTATTTTAGCATTCCGTTGTATCTGTTGTGTGAGCCGCTGAAGAGGAGGTACTGCTGGCCCACCACCACCAGAGGGCACCCTGCCCAAAGTGCGGGCTTCGGGCACGAGAGGGCACTGCCGCATTGCAGAACCAACTGGGAGTGACAGCTGTCACTCATCACCCCTGCCAGCTGTCACTCATCAGCCATCACCACAAAAGCCGGGCAGCATCTCCACCTCACTGCCGAGATATCAGTCTACCTGGAAGGTAAACACTCAGCCGTAGTTTTGTGCCGTACAATCATGCTGAACATTTCCTGTTGACTGGTCAGCAGCTGGAAGCTGGGAGGAGACGACGCTCTTTGCTCCTCGGATAAGTAGTCATACAGGCGCTGCACGTTACTGCTCCTGCGTGACTGTGATTAAGAGTTGGAGGTGGAGGTGTTCCGTCCAAGTGGAAAAGAACTGTTTGCTGACTGTTTTGCTGGGTGTGCACACACCCACCATAAACTGTTTTTGCTTCCTGCCAGCAGTACCGATCCGACAGCTGGAGACGGTGGCCACCTGGGGAGATCAGGACTTGGCATCTCCTGTGTGTTTCCAGATCCGGTGGCAGTGGAAATCGTGTGGGGCCCGGCTCTTCTCTGGACGGTGCTCTCCTATCCTCGAGCCTGCCCACACGCCCCCTTTGTGTAATTGACTGTAATTTAAATTCTGTTTCCGTCTGTATTCCGTTGTGCACATTTACAACAGTAAATTGTTATTCTTTGGCTCATCCATTGTCCGGTTCATTTACGCCCCCTGTTGTGGCTCCGTGTCCCTGCACTTTCCCAACAGGATATCTCGGCCAACATCATGGATTCCGAGGGGCGATGGATGGATGTTAGTTTCTTTTTTGTGGGCAAGAAAGACGGCGGACTCCGTCCATGCATTGATTACAGAGGGCTGAACGAGATTACGGTTCGCAATAGATACCCGTTGCCCCTGTTAGATTCAGTGTTCACGCCCCTGCATGGAGCCAAAATCTTCTCAAAGTTGGATCTTAGGAATGCGTACCACCTGGTTGGGATCCGGAAGGGAGATGAATGGAAGACGGCATTTAACACCCCATTAGGTCATTTTGAGTACCTGGTCATGCCGTTCGGCCTCACTAACACCCCCGCGACATTCCAAGCGTTGGTAAACGACGTCTTGCGGGACTTCCTGCACGATTCGTCTTCGTATATCTAGACGATATACTCATCTTTCCCCGGATCCTGAGACCCATGTCCAGCATGTACGTCAGGTCCTGCAGCGGTTGTTGAAGAACCGGCTGTTTGTGAAGGGCGAGAAGTGCGAGTTCCACCACACTTCTTTGTCCTTCCTGGGGTTCATAATCTCCTCCAACTCCGTCGTCCCTGATCCGGCCAAGGTTGCGGCGGTGAGAGATTGGCCCCAACCAACAAGCCGTAGGGGAGGGGGGGTCCTGTTGTGTGGGCCGCTGAAGAGGAGGTACTGCTGGCCCACCACCACCAGAGGGCACCCTGCCCGAAGTGCAGGCTTCGGGCACGAGAGGGCGCTGCCGCATTGCAGAACCAACCAATCAGAGTAGAGTATCAGTATCAAAAACTCTGAAAATTCAATTTGCATCAGTGTGAGGAACAGAAAGAACGTGTGTAAAGGATTTTCAGGTCTTAACAAGAAATAAATGGTGATTAATCTGATAGCAAATTGATTATTTCTAGCAGAATGAACTGTGATGGGGTCAGATTTTCAATGTAGACCCAAGACATGTAATGAAGAAACAAACCTTTAATTTGCAACAACAACTGAGTACTTGTTTAAGTCATTCATCAAGTGAAATATTGTATGTCCAGCTTCTCAAATATAAATTGTAGTTTTTAATCGGTTTCATACACTGTAAATTATCCCGTGGCTTTGTACTGATATTCAAGCAAAATAAGTCATTGTAAGGTATTAGCTCGGTTATTTTCTACCACTCTGAAGACTCATTGAAAAAGTAACCAACTATTCAGGATGAAAATAATCATCTGTCCTGTCTGACCCGTGTCACAGGACTGCAGGATTCAACTCATCTTCAAACACTGTGCAGAAGACACTACTATGTAGTATTAGATATCTATACTGGGTCACATTATTAACAAAACACTGGTATGACACTTTCAGTACACGTCCCGATAACCCCGTCCCCATATTTTTTATATATCAGGAGTATATGTTGCGAGCAGTTGACCCACTGTTTTGTACGGCACCTCACGCACTTTAAAACGATGTGTCGCTCTGCTTGAGCCGCGTTCACACCGGATGCCACGCGATGCCACAAATTCATCATTTGCTGCAGGAGCTGCGTCTGGATGACGACCGCTTTCAGTGGTACTTCTGCCTCTCCAGGACCCAGTTTGAGGACCTCCTGTCCCGTTTGTGTTATAAACCAGTCACCATTTGTTTTATTATACATCTGTGTAGTTAATAAAATTATCTTCACGGACGATTTGTTCGCGCGCGCACATGTGAACAAAGAAAAAACTGGCTGCTGCAGTTCCTCGCTCTCCTCTCCAACTCTGTCATAATTGTTTTATAAACCAGTCACCATTTGTTTTATTATACATCTGTGTAGTTAATAAAATTATCTTCACGGACGATTTGTTCGCGCGCGCACATGTGAACAAAGAAAAAAAACTGGCTGCTGCTGCAGTTCCTCGCTCTCCTCTCCAACTCTGTCATAATTGTGTTATAAACCAGTCACCATTTGTTTTATTATACATCTGTGTAGTTAATAAAATTATCTTCACGGACGATTTGTTCGCGCGCGCACATGTGAACAAAGAAAAAAACTGCCTGCTGCTGCAGTTCCTCGCTCTCCTCTCCAACTCTGTCATAACTGTGTTATAAACCAGTCACCATTTGTTTTATTATACATCTGTGTAGTTAATAAAATTATCTTCACGGACGATTTGTTCGCGCGCGCACATGTGAACAAAGAAAAAAAACTGGCTGCTGCTGCAGTTCCTTGCTCTCCTCTCCAACTCTGTCATAATTGTGTTAGAAACCAGTCACCATTTGTTTATTATACATCTGTGTAGTTAATAAAATTATCTTCACGGACGATTTGTTCACACACGCACATGTGAACAAAGAAAAAAAAAACTGGCTGCTGCTGCAGTTCCTCGCTCTCCTCTCCAACTCTGTCATAAATGTGTTAGAAACTGGTCACCATTTGTTTTATTATACATCTGTATTTAATAAAATTATCTTCACAGACGATTCGTTCGCCCGCGTACATGTGAACAAAAAAAACTGGCTGCTGCTGGAGTTCATCTCTCTCCTCTCCAACTCTGTCATAATTGTGTTAAATAAATAAAGGACAAAAGGGACATAAGTCCTGCTCACAGGCTGACTGCCAGAGACAGGACATGTCCACATCAAGTATAAACTCCAGACATCTCCACGTCACTACATATCCAGTCCCTGATTGGTCATCGCGGCACGACAAGATGAAAAAGTTCAGATTTTTCAACTTTGGAAGACGGTGACGTGACGTGATGCAACGCGATATCGCACCAATCGTTCAAAATTGCTTTATTCGCGTCCATCGCATCGCATGGCGTGGCTTGGACTTTTGTGGCGCCACAACGCGTCCTTCCATAGGGATTACATGGCAACCTCTCCCTGCCGGTGCTCGCGTGGCGTCCGGTGTGAATGCGACATAAGATATGCACAAAGTCTGTTTCTGAGCAGGAGTGTCAACAGGTCATGATGGAAAAAGCTGGAATGGTTTGACGGCCCATCATGCCACCAACGGTGGCAAAATTTTATAAAATAGGAAGTTCTAATAGCAACTCTTGGCATATGTGAGGCCAAATTCCAGCATGAAAATGATACTTTTAGCACCTTTTTGTTGTGATTTTTTTTGTATAACTGGAAAACATGAACAAACTGAAGTAAACACCGCTAGTGAATATAGGTAACCTGTTTTAAGATATGGTATATATGTATGTTCTTACAACTGAGTATGCTAAAAAAAAAAATATGCCTAACATGAATGAATACATGCAACAAAAGGACGATTTTATAGCTAAACCAAGAGTATTACTGAAGTTTGCATTTGTTGTGCTGCCTTGGTTTGCGCTGCTCTTCCTCCCTTCCTGCTCCTTCAGGGGCCGATTCCACACACTTGTCTGCAGCCATCACTGGTTGTATTTAAACCCTGGACCTGCCACTTCATACACACAGCTTTGCCTCGTGGTACCTGGCGTCAGTTTGTCTCTTGATGAACTATTCTGTTTGCTTGAATTCTGGTTCCTGGTAAACTCAGTTTTCTGTGTGTCCTCAGCACTCCAGTTTGCAGTCAGCTCCGTCACGCCCGTCTGGTCCTGGTTCTGGTTTTGGTTCCATTCTATCGCACCATCTGGCTCGCGAACAACGCAATCCACCTGTGGTTCTGGTTGGCGCATCCCTCCTCCGTTGTTTCCCTTTTCGAACTTTGTGCATTTATCAATTCCAGTTTGTTTGCAAAAAATAGAATTGTTCATTTACTTTCATTCCAAATATCTGCATCTTGGGTCCTAATCTCCGTCTTTGGTTTAACCGTGACAGCATTGCTGAAATAGCACCAATTCAGTACATCATAAAACTAGCAAAAAGAATAACACAATACAAAATTGCACAAACTTGAATTCCTGTTACTTTATGCAATAATTGTTACCAGCAGATCATAATCACAACCTAAACAAAAATTCACTTTGTCAATTGGGCTGGGCACAACCAACAATATGTAAGAATTCTACCGTTTTGTCCTCTGCATGTCATTCATTTTTCCTGCGGCTGTCCAACAGTTCATTCTGGCTTTCTGATTGGTCAAAAGTTCAGCAAGTCCAGAAAGGACTGACACAGCGCAGCTCCATGTCTTGAAGAAACGAACAGCGGCAGCTTTCTGTCTCTCTCTCTGTGTGTGTGTATGCGGGTGTCTCTCTCTCTCTCTGTGTGTGTGTGTGTGTGTGTATGTGGGTGTCTCTCTCTCTCTCTGTGTGTGTGTGTGTGTGTATGTGGGTGTCTCTCTCTCTCTCTGTGTGTGTGTGTATGTGGGTGTCTCTCTCTCTCTCTCTCTGTGTGTGTGTGTGTGTGTGTGGGTGTCTCTCTCTCTCTCTCTCTGTGTGTGTGTGTGTGTGTGTATGTGGGTGTGTCTCTCTCTCTCTCTGTGTGTGTGTATGCGGGTGTGTCTCTCTCTCTCTCTCTCTCTGTGTGTATGCGGGTGTCTCTCTCTCTCTCTGTGTGTGTATGCGGGTGTCTCTCTCTCTCTCTGTGTGTGTGTATGCGGGTGTGTCTCTCTCTCTCTCTCTCTCTGTGTGTGTGTGTATGCGGGTGTCTCTGTTGTGTGTTGGGGGGTTTGGCTGGACATTTTGGTGTTCTTTTCTTTTCTTTGCTCTCCAGGTGGTATGCAAACTGATTTATTGTCTGTGGAGAAGGTGCTGGCAGAAGAGTCCTTCACCCTCATCAACATGATGTGCAGCACCTGTGGATGGTGCTCACGTGCAACCTTAAAGACTTTCAGCTGAAGCAGATAATGAGATGGCGTTCTGCATTTAAGTCATGAGTGATTCAAGCAGAATTGCCGGGAACTCAACCTTGTGATGTTCGTTTGTGAGACGCTGAGGACCGCGCCTGGGTTTGACACATCGTGCCTGTGAAGGAGGACGGGTGAGGGACACATGCTGTCAGCACACATCAGAGGTGATTAATTGTTTGACTAATTGTTGATAGTAACTTGGTATTTTGTTACGCAGTATATTTGAACTTGGATGAGAATTGTGCAGCTCGCTTCTCACTGCCGTGGCGTGCAGACTGATGATCCTCCACCTGTTGTGAG